>NC_030430.2:13027726-13035226 GCF_001660625.3 Ictalurus punctatus
TTTTGATAGACATTATACAGATTTTATTTGTGAACACAGCACATAACAGACAAGGCAGAATGATCTCAATTGCTAGGAATATGTCAGCATTAGATATGTCAATACCAAGAGAGTATCATGTTAAAAATGGATAAGACAAGAGACAAATGTGGAGCAACATCCATGGGATTCATAAAAAGAATACACAAATCTGAGCACTAAACTGATTGAATAATTTGAAAAACTATTCTGAAAATATTCACAGGTACAAAAAGAAATGCAAATTTTAACAATTAACACTGTGAGACACAAATACAGCAATATGGCAACTTTAGGCAACCATGTGCTTGCATAAACAAGTACACAGCACTTACCCAGTCTGATCCAATGCGGAGGTGAATCCCTACATAAGGTCTGGAAAGCAGTGTGCTGATGTGCTTCTCCCCATCCTGCACCATCCTCTCAGTCCACACAACATAGCGCTGTAGACCCACATGCTCCTCAAACACAGGGAAGTGGGCTGGAGCTCCAGGAAGAGCCAGCACAGGGTGCTCCGCTGGGGGAAACCTGACGTAATGAATTTATCTGCATTTCTGTGATTGCTCGTTAAATGAAAGACTTTTTTGAACAGTCACTCTAGCTGAAGTCAGGTAATGAAATCATGAAACATTCAGCCTCAGCACTTTCATACCTTTTAATCCAATGTGGAATGTAGTAGGAGCTGAAATACAGGCCACCAAATGGGACAGAACGGTCAAATTCAACTCCAAAGTGGTCCCAGAATGGACCAAATGGATTTCCATCCTGTATATAAAATGAGTAATTATCCTAAAAGGCCAGTAGAGGGCAGGGCTTCATTATTGATGCCAAGAACACTACTTAATTTTAATGACCATCTTTTATTAAACCACCAAATAAAACAACTGAATAGCATTTCATATATCTTTAATGCTGAAAGTTCTTCATATTTCTCTGTCTGTGTCTAATCTGAGAGTCTTTCCAAACAAAGAAAACAGGGATACTATCTTGAAATTACATCTGGACAAAATGGCAAAAACATTGTATAAAATTAACATATCATAATATTGCTACCATTGTCAATATAATTATGTATATATTGCAATCCATGTCATTGTTCTTTAACAATATACAGGTAGGAACATACAGCCCACAGAGCCACTCAAAGTCTTTTCTGCATACTGGCTATCACCTTAAGCAGCTTGATTTCATTCAAGTCAATGTCTAATATTACCAAAGACATGGTAAAGACTTCATGGAAGCAACGGTATTCAAACTAAGGCTTTTATAACATGGACTACAACATATTCCCACCAAAACCCACCACACCTTCATAGGGCAGCTCATCTTATCTGAACTCCGTTGGACGGCTGACTCGAAGCAGTAAGCAGCTCTCTGGCCTGGTTGCCAGTGTGTAGGAGCAAGATGGTCCATGAAGTTCTCCAGACTCACCACACGGTGGTACTGCTTCAGCACCTCCAGTTGGAAATACTCACTGTAGGGAACATGCACCTGTTACAGGGGAGCAGAAAGCAAGCTGAATACACAGCAAAACTGTCTCCACTGGACAGATCTATAAGGGTGCCCGAGGACCTGGACTGATTTACTCCAAGCAATTAAACTAACAATGCACAAATGTATAGCGTATACTCTAATCACCTTCCCAGGAATTAAATTCCTTAAGATGAGAGTGATAATGAGCATTCTCATGATAAGCCTTTAATCCACTGGCATCAAAGAAACAACCCTTTGTATCCAAACCTCACATTCATGTTGTGAGCCCAAATGACTGGTTAAAATAATTAACTCTTCAAGGAGTTTGAAGTCGTGCTTGGTAGTTTGTAGGTAAAATGTGGGCAAAGACAAGACACATGATATAAGAAATGTGGAACTACGTTTGTAGGAAAGGGTCACTGTCTTGTGACGCGTAGAAGTAGTTGGGTTTTGTTTGGGGTTTTTTGTTTTTTTGCTTCGCACTGGACATTTGTTTAGTGGTTTTTTTTTTCTTTAAGATGTCGGTTAGGATTGCCCCAATATGATCCCATATCGTTTGGTCTAATTAATGTGAGTTATTCCATACTAATAAACTGCAGAGTCTTCTCTATATGAGCCGTATGAATGAACGGCACGAGAGAAAGACACTTACGTTAGTGTACGGAGGCGCGTGATGCCGATAAACGATCCACGGCGGAACCGCCAAAGTCCGGTTCAGCATTTTGGCAAAAGCCAGCGATCCAAGCAAATGATCCGCCTGGTTTCCAAACCGACCTGAGATAAAAAGACAAACAATGCAACGTTTTCGCTGAGTTACATCATCTATTTACGACTCTGAGAAAAGATGACGACGGTTTAAATCAACAAAATCGTGTCAGTGATATCCGTTTACGTTTAGCATTATTCCTGTTGATACAAACACCTTTCTGTAAAGGTGCAAAATGAACAATTACCCATGCAGGGGCAGTAAAGAATGTATCCGTTTTCATCCCACGTCAGGCCAGTGGCGTCAATAAATGTAATACGAGAAAAAATCGTTGCGTATATCCAACTCAGATACAAAAGTTTTAATTGATTTGGTTTCGCCGCCATTGTGAATCGCCTACTGTCCCAGAATGCACTGCGAAGAATGGTGAGCCTGTTTAACCCTTGCCATGCTGCAGAACTGCAACACTGAAGTGACAGAGTAAATTAACTATCAAATGGGTTCTCTGCTGAACAAATAATGCAGTATATAGATTCTAGAACGTAGGAGCTTTTTTATAGTCTATGGTGCACTTATATAGGAAGCAGAACGGTCTGTAAGTTATATAAGTGCAATAACAACACAGAGTTTACTTCTGTAGACAGTCTATGTGGATTTTGTTAAAATCACATATTCTGATGACATATTTCAGAATTGGGTCAGAATGTCGGTATATTTATCTCTTATGCTAATGAGCACATGTACATTTTCATTTATTCATTTGGCAGGCACTTTAGTCCTTTCTTTACCCCAACTTACCATTCAGCGGATCAGATCAATCTTAAGGGCCTCACTCAAGGACCCAGTAGTAACAGTTCGGTATTTCTGGGATTTGAACTCACAACCTTCCATTCAGTAGTTCAGCTCAGAGCCACCACCACCCATTTAGTCAATAAGGGTTGTACAAATACACTGTCAAATATTTTGCATCGTTATATAGGTAAAAGCTTGTCTTCCAGAAAACAATATTCTTAAATTGGGAAATTCTCTATTGTGGGTTTGGTCCTGAGGTTATTGTCTGTGCAGAGTTTTGCGTGTTTTCCCTGTGTTTGCGTGGGTTGTCCCCCAGGGTCTCTGGTTTCCTCACACTATCCAAAACATACTAGTAGGTGGATTGGCTACATTTAGCTGCCCATAGCTGTTTGTGTGTGTGTGTGTGTGTGTGTGTGTGTGTGTGTGTGTGTGTGTGTGTGTGTGTGTGTGTGTGTGTTTGTGTGTGTGTGTGTGTGTGTGTAATTGACCAGCATCCCATTTCTCGGTGGATTCTCCAGCCTTGCGTGTTGTCTGTATTGACTTTGGATTCACTCCAACCCTGACCAGAACACAGAGCTTACTGGAGATGAAAGAATAAATTAATTGTCTAGTGACAGTTATATTAATTGAATGTCAAACTACAGTCCTAAAAGGCCACAGCATTTCGTATCACTTATTCAATCCCTTATTTAAATGTGGCTCGGAAAAATACAAATCTTTCTTCCAGGACCTAAAAAGTTTAATCTGTTAGAGAAATTAGGAGTTTTTGACTTAAATTCAGATTATTTTATGGTGTACAAAACAGCATTGCTGTTGATTATTTGCCCCTTTTTTCCATATGTTTATACATTTTATTGGCTGTCAGTGACAATTTATTTGCTTATGAATTTTGTTAGCAACTGTCACAGTCACAGAACCAAAACAAAGCTGAGTAATTCCTGTCATGTGCTGCTGATGTTTCAACAAATCTTGCATGTATACTTTAACAGGTAGTAATTCTAAACAGCATGGTTCATTTAATAGTTTGGGAAGTTCATTGTGAACATAGGTTGTTCATACATGCTGATTTTTTTTTTTCACAGATTGGAAAAAGACCAGGCAATGTTTTTGTTTTGTTTTTTACTTCAAGTAAAGTCAAGTGGTTTTTACTGTCATTCTTCCATATAGCTTGTATACGTTGGAACAAAATGTCATTTCCCCAGAAACATGGTGCAACACATAACAATACAGTGGCACAGGACACTGGTCAATAAATACATAGGACAGTGCATGTTAACTAGACAGGACAACTACTTCACTTGATGTGCAGTCCACTCAGGTCCTACTGAAGTCAAGAATCATCTCTGGTTTTATCAACATTGAGTAATAGATTGTTGTCTCTAAGCCATTCTGCAAGCTGCTTCACCTCCTTCCTCTATGCTGACTCATCATTTTTGCTTATGAGACCCACAAGTGTACGATCATTAGCAAACTTGATGATGTGATTTGAATTGTAGTTTGCTCCACAGGTGTAAGTCAGCACTGTAAACAGTATGGACTGAGCACACAGCTGGGTATTGCCGGTGTTCAGTGTGGTGGTGCTGGAGATGGTGTTGCCGATCCTGACAACCTGAAAAAATCCATGATCCAGTTGCTGTGGGAGGTGGCCAAGCCCAATAGGCTCAGCTTTTCAATGACTTGGTATGGCATGATTGTGTTGAATGTTGAACTGAAGTCTATGAACAGCATCCTCACATAATTGTCCAAGTGGGTCAAAGACAATTGGATAACAGCAGATATGGCATCATCTATTGAGCAATTAGGACAGTGGGCATACTGGAATGGGTCCAGTGTGTTGGGAAGACTGCTCTTTATATGTTTCATGGCTAGTCAATCAAAGCACTTCACAATGATAGGTGTTAGTGCAATGGGCTGGTAGTCATTGAGGTAGGTCACAGATGATTTCGTCAGCACATGGATGATGGTGGTCATCTAGAAGCACACAGGGATGCCTGCTTGGCTCAGGGAGTTATTGAAGATGTCTGTTAGGACATCTGCAATTTGATCAGCACATTCCCTGAGCACCCTGAGCACCTGGCCAGGTATGTTGTCATGACAGCAGCTTTCCATGGGTTAATTCTGAACAGAGTTTTACTGAAGTCTACTATGGACAGATGGACAGAGTCCTTGGTTGGTGGTAGTTGGGATGGTCTTCCCTGCAATGAGTAGAAATCATTCAGTGCATCTAGGAGCTGGATGTCAACATCACAGACAAGTGGTGTAGCTTTGTAGTCTGTGATGGCCTGAATGCCTTGCCACATATACATTGTGTCCTTGGTGTTTAGGAAGTGACTGTGGATTCTTTCTGCATAGTTGCTCTTTGGCTCTCTGGTAGCCCAGGACAGATGTCTGGTTTGGGCACGTGTGGTGATGGTCTTGAAGGAAGGCACATCATCTATGCACTTGCTTATGTAGCCAGTCACTGATGCTGTGTATTCCTCCAAGTCTTTGGTGTTGTGTTGTGTAGCAGCCTCTCTGAACATATTCCCACCTGTGTGCTCAAAACACTCCTTAAGTGCTAAGATGGCCCCTTAAGACCAGTTTTTCACTTTTTTCAGAACAGGTTTTGCATATTTCAAGAGTTGTCTGTATGCTGGGATTAGTATAACAGAGATGTGGTCCGAGCAGCGTAGGTGGGGTGGGATGCAACCTTTTAAGCACCGTGAACGTTGGTGTAAACAAGGTCTAAAGTGCTTGTACCATAGACATTAAATGTCACGAAATCAACATGCTGGTGGAATTTTGGTGGCACTGATTTCAGATTTGTGTGATTAAAGTCTCCAGCGACAATGACAAATCTGCCTGTTTGCACTGTCTGTAGGTTAGCGCTTCCCTTGAGTTAGTGCCAGGTGGAATGTATACCACAACAACGAGCACAGTGGTAAACTGTCTGGGCAGGTACTATGGCCGGCATTTCACAGTCATAAACTCCACCAGCGATGAATCAGTTGTTGCGGACTTCCTGTCAAACCAGTCTGGCTATTCTCCTCTAACCTCTCTCATCAATAAGGCATTTCTGCTCACAGAACCACTGCTCACTTGATGTTTTTTTGTTTTGCACACCATTCTGTGTAAACTCTAGTGACAGTTGTGTGTGGAAATCTCAGGAGATCAGTAGATTCTGAAATACTCAAACCAGTCCATCTGGCACCAACAACCATGCTACAGTCAAAATCAGTGAGACATTTTTTTCACTTAAACCCCACTGGACACGATTGGGATGATCTGGAATGCCGATTGTACCACAGGCTTCCTCACCTGATATCAGACCTCACTGATGCTCTTGTGGCTGAAAGGGCACAAATCCCCACAGCTACAATCCAAAATTTAGTGGAAAGCCTTCACAGAAAAGTGGAGGTTATTATAACAGCAAAGGGGAACTAAGTCTGGAATGGGATGTTCAAAAAGCACAAATGGGTATGATGGACTTGTGTCCAGAAGCATTTGGCCATATAGAGTATATCTAATGCATATATCCATGTCAATTTTTTATAGATAATGTCTATTGGCTTTGTACTTAGACATAAACAAAAAAGTATGTATTCATGAGCGTAAACCAAGATATGTTTTAAAACCAAAATTGACAGGGAAAATGTATTCAGATGTCACAGATTACCAATATTAGTACTTCAAAGTGCTGCAAAGCCATTGTTGGTAATTACAGCTTCAAAATGTCTATGGTAAGAAGCAGGGTTACAAGAGTTCCGCTGATGGCAATGCAATTCCTAATCTTCCATACATTTTCAACGGAATTCAAGTCAGGAGATTGTTCAGGCCATGCAAGGCCTTCTTGAGTTATTCTGGATATGTTATTATGTTTGAAGTCGTTGCCTTGGTGAAATGTCCATCTTTTCCCCAGATTCAGTTTCTTGACAAATGAAATGAACTTAATGAAATTAATCTAATATGTCCTGGTACATCATTCCATTCATGTTTCCTTTGATGACATACAGTGTTCCAGTACCTTTTGCAGAGTAGGAGCTGCCTTATCATGATGCTCTGCACACCCATGCTTTACTGTGAGAATGGTGTTCTGGGGATCATACACACAACCCTTCTTTCTCCAATCATGACAAGCTGAATTATTGCCACAGTGTTCCATTTTTGTTTTCTCTGACCAGAGTATATTGTTCCAAACAATTCTGATCTGACTAAATGCTTTTAAATGTGCATCTCTCTGTTTCTTCTTTTTAGCTGAGGAGTTTTGTATGAGGTGTAGGAACATAATTACAGTAGAGTTCATTGCTTATTGTTCCCTGTGTAACTGCTGTTCCCACTGCTTTCATGTCATCTTGCAACTCTTTTTTTTTTTTGACTGGCCATTGGCTTCTTGCTTACAGTATTACCCTTATTGTCCTGAGAGTGCACTGTAAAATCATCCCTAGACAGGTGTGCCTGATTAGTTGTGGTTCCATGAACATTCCACCTGCACACAATATTATCGAATCCATTGCACTGACAGGGATGTTTAA
>NC_030430.2:13037726-13202726 GCF_001660625.3 Ictalurus punctatus
CTCTCTCTGTCTGTCTGTCTGTCTCTCTCTCTCTGTGTGCATGTGTGTATGTGTTTGTGCGTCCTGTTGTACCCCTATCATAGAGTCATATCACTCTACAGTACTTTGTTGCATTCTTAAACCATGGGGAAACACTCAAATAAATGTGTTACCTGAGGCTATTTGAATTCCCTACATGTTCACTGAAAGAAAGAGAAGTGGCACTCTTAATTAATAAGTATATTTGGGTAATTTGAGTAGTAAACACAACACAGAAAGAAAGGAAGAGATTAGAGAGTTCCTAATCACCCTCTCAGATGTATCAAGACTGCGGTTGACTTCATTTACTCCAACTGTTCCTCCCAGCCAAACAAACATTTCTGGGGGGTTTTCTGTGTTCACAAACTTAACATTATACTGTAACTACACATATACAACTGCTCATCCAGTGTCGCCCAGAAAAAGAGGGTTAACCACAATCAACAAATAAAGCAAAAGCTTATTTCCTAAGATAGACTACCCACACTTGGAGGTAGTGGACTAGTTCATTGATTTACTATATAAAAAGATGTGAATGGGATATTAATATCCCTGAGAAGTCACAAGGCATTGGTTCAAATTGATGAGGCTATGAAGAATTCCCACAATCTCTGTTGTGGTTGAATGGAACATCTACAATTCAAGGGTTGTTTATTGCCAACCCTCACTCACCTACACCTACCATCTTATTTTTAAACAAACAGAAAGAAATAACATCCAAAACCCTTGCAACCCCCTTTCAGAGGCAGCAAGAAAGAGAGGGAGTAAAGGATTCAGTTCTATAAGCTGCTGAGTTCTCTGGTGAGGAAATCCACTCCAGATGTGTACAAATCGCCCACTCTTTTAATTGCTATTGTCATGTTTGGGGCTTGACCACTAGCTACTTACTCATAAATAGCTACAAATGATTGCACTGTCTCCTCACAAGAAATCTTTAGGGTATGTGTGTTTATGTGACTTTCTCTTTTTATTTTGACCATCAACACATTTGTGGAGAGGCAAATGAGGAAACTGGCATTTGCATCTCCTATGGTTAATCAGATCCTAATTAGGAGCTGGTGGGGTTGGAGCAGAGGAGTGGTTGAGCCTTTGAAACTCACCCTCCCCTTGTTCTTCTTAATGGCTTTTTTTTTTTTTTTACAAGCCTGTTTGAGGTGGAGAGAGCAGGGGGAGCTGGCAGGGCTGCCAGTGTGGTGTATGGCATTTCAAACGGCACTTTAAAATCAATCTGGAACTCTCAAATGCTCAGCCACCCATTGGCTGTAATCACCCTGAACCACAAGCCCAAAAAATATATGGGCCTTTACATCAGTAAATAAACATAAGATAATGAAAGAAGACTTCAGCTGAAGCCATACAATGATGCAACTGCATCTGTATTCAGCCTCACTTTTGGAGGTAGAGCCCCAAATGATTTTGCCAAATAATGTGGCATAGGTAGTGCTTAAAAGAGGCAGCAAATTTTCTCTAGGACCTAATAGAAATGCAACTATAGATCCATTCTAGCCTCTTTTAAATATGAGTAGTTATAACTGGTTAAGGCTGATCCATTACATACGTATGCTACGAGGCATGTGGGAAGCCATTTTACCTCAGGGTGCCGGAATTTTAAGCACCATAAATGTAACGTGTGCTATATATTATTATGTTAGCAGTTGCAGCTAGAGTTGTAGTTAAAGGAATCCTGACAGTCAGGGGTGTTGCACTACCATCAGAACCCCTCTTCCTGTATCCTTGTATCCAATCAGATCTGAAATTATTGGCACCCTTAGAGAAGGCTATAGAAAAATGACACAAAAAAATATGTTAGAATTCTAACCTTTATATAATGCAAAATTATTCTTAGAAAATAAGAAAAACCCTCATGTTGAAAAATGTATATTTTAACAAAACCACATGTATCACAATTATTGGCGCCTCTGCATTTACTTTAGATTCTGTGGTCACTATACATAAAAGTGGAGATTATGTTCTTTTCTGTATAGCCATCCTTCTATTTACTTCTTTTACTCCACCTCACCAAGTTTTTGTTGCCAAAAAGCTCTAGTTTATCTCATCTGACATAGAATCTCTCTTTTTTCTTCACCTTGCTTGCTGCTGCTGTGACACCCTATGACAGATTTCTCCATCTGGGGATTAATGAAGTATTATTTTATCTTATCTATCTTATCTTAGAACTGGCCTAATTCCAAACTTCCAGTGCAGTTACATTTGTCAAAGAAAACCCTTTCCTTTGCCACACCTTCCAATTAGATTATTGAAATGGAGTTGGCTTCTAATTGTAGATATGTTAGTTATGCTTGGAGAAATTTTACCCTCTCTTTGTATCTTCCTTGCTGTTCATGGGGGACAAAACACACTTGTGTTGTCTTCCAGACACGTTTATATCAGCTCTGATTCTTTTAAACTTCTTAATTATTGCCCCAAGCAGAAGATATTGGCATTTGTTTGTGCATAGCTATTTATTTATAGCCATTGCTATAAAAATTAAATTCTACACACTTTAATTTCATTTCATTTGTGTATGTACTTGATGTTGATGAATTATTATGATAATTTGCTATTTGTGTCACCTCATATTCATTCATTCATTTGTAGTAAACACTTTATCCTAGTCAGGATCACAGTGGATCCCCAGCCACTGGGCACAGAGTGAGAATTCACCCCGGATGGGACGCCAATCCATCGCAGGGCACCATGCACACATACATTCACAAACACTTCTTCACACCTGTAGAAGCAATTTAGTGTAGCCAATCCACCTACCTGCATGTTTTTGGACAGTGCGATGAAACCAGAAAATCCAACGGAAACCCACATGGACACAGGAATATGTGGAACCCAGCACAGACAGTAACCTGAGCTCAGGTGTGAGGGCTCTCAAGCTGTGAGGCGGCAATGCTTTGCCATGCCCACATTTATAACCCAAGAGTTTTTAAACACTTCCTGTATTCCTAAACACTTAGCTATAGATAATATGCACAAAAAGTAATTATTTTTAGGTGCAGCACAACACCGGAAATAAGAATATATTTTTTTAAATAGTTATAAATACTACACCTTACTATTAAAAAAGGCTAATGTCAATAATCTTATGTTGTTTTTTATAATATATTCTAGCAATTTAACTAATCACATAGTTAAAAAAGTGAACTGTTACATCATTTAATATCAGCCTCTTTGAAAATGTGAAAAGTGACTCTGTGATACACTGAAAATCACATTGAACCATACAGTTAACTGCCTGTAAATGTTTTATATCATTTCAGCCCTTGTATACTCTTAAAAATAGGTGCTAAAATAAGCTGGCATAAAATGAACATTTTTTTGGAACCCTTATAAACATTTTGGTTCCCTAAAGAAACTTTCAATCCGTGAATGCGCAGCCATATTTTTATGTTGCTGCAATAAGTTGAATACAAAGTTTCTAAAAAGTTCTTTCCATATATTAAGCACATTTATGGCAAGATATTTTTTGATGTTGTTGTCGTCTCTGGTACAAAGAAAATGGACAAAGATCCATTAATCAAAATTTTCCTTAGGTAATCAGAAATGTTTATAATAATGACAACTTTATTTGTAAGAATCATGTAAAGGCTTAGAACTCTTAAGTGTTCTTTGGTTTGTCTCTGTAAGGAACATTTTAAAAGTTCTATGTAGAACAACTCAATACAATCTTTAGGAGGCAAATAAGCCATATTCATTCAAAAAGAACTCTTGAAGAACCAGTTTTTCCGACAGCATTTGCGAATCAAACTGTAAGATGGATCAAGTGAACAGGGAGCACATGCTTCCGAATTGATATATATATTTCTCAGCATCTACCTCTTCCTATATTCCTAATCCTAACTCTTAAACTATTTATTTTAGATATTTTTATTTATTTAATCTTTATTTTACCAGATTAGTTCTACTGAAGTATAAATGTGTTTTTCACAAGAGACCCTGAATACGCATGGCGTATATAAACACATGTACACAAAGTTTCATATACAACATTAAAATGCACATCAAGACAACAGCCAGCTAAATATGACAATTTCTTTTACAAAAGCATTTACAATTAATTGATTAAATTCCTATTGACTTTACAATGATTTCAATTTCAAATCATTAAAAAAATATTTGAAACGTGACATTTAGGCTAATAACTTAAGTACATATTCTCAACATTTTTTATTATCTTTCACCTAATCCACATTTACAAAAGTCAATAATATATATGAAAAAAAATCAATAATATAGTAAGTGTACACATCATTTAAGTCCCATGTTTTTTTTTTTTTTTTTAAATGAATGTGAAGTAAATAGTTTCAGTTTGTTGGGATTCTTTGTTAGCTACAGCATGAAGCATCATTAAGAAGTTTCAGATCATAGATCAGTGTCACATTCAACACCAAATGTTTTACCTTCTTGTATATGGTGTTTGGCAAAGTTATGTTTCACCTCTTGTAATAATTTTAACGTTCAGATCAAGTTTAACTTGATCCGAGCTGTAGGATTGCTGTAATAGAATTTTTAAATGTGATAACATCCCTGGAATTTGGCATAATCTGTCTTGATTTTGCCAGTTACCCCTTTGCTGACAAATATACTTCCTACAGATTTATTGATTTTAAAGGTTTGCCAAGAATGGTGGGATTTCAAATGACACTAACTTATTTCACAGTGAATAACATTTGTAAATAAGATTATTAATTCAAACATTTCTGTTGGAAATGGTAAATAATTCTGAATTAAGCAACAATTGTTGTGTTTTTGGCCAGCTACAATTTTACCAAGTTCTCAAAATATGAGGTGCTTTCTTTCCAAATAAATAAATATTTTCATTCATTTAGGCAGACAGCCAACATTTCCCAAGGAATGGTCCAAACTCATGTGATTGCACAGCATGATGCATTTAATGGGAACCTGTTTTGCACCTTATCAAAAACATAACATCATGTGTTCATTAGAACTTGAGCAAACCATCTACCAAAGGATCTACCAAAGGATTAAAAGTTAAATAACACACTTTATTGAGGGATTACACATGATTTATATTTTAAATTATATTTTGATGCTATATAATTAATCTTCACAATTCACTTTCAAAACGCATACGCTTGATTCACAATGTGCCTGCAATCAATAAAAATTGTATGAGCACACCACATCTGTGTATCCCTTTTGCAGTGCCATAATTTCTTTATGAAAGAAAATGGACAACTGGTAAAAAAAAATAATAAAGAGAATTATGATTACTTTTTTTCATCAACATGGGAAGAATTTTTAGGAAGAACTTTTTGGAAATCAGAAATATGAGAACACTTCATAATTTTTTTCTCGATTCCTATTGCTTCTGAAGCTTACAAAAACAAACAAACAAACACACAAACAAGCAAACAAAAAAGCTGGCTACTAATACAATTTATATGTAAAAAAAAAAGTATAAAATGTTAAGCATGTTCAATTGTTTTAATTTTCATTTTTAGATTATTTTAATTAATCACCAAATTACTGAGACAAATTATCAGGTTGTACAATTACAATATATATATATATATATATATATATATATATATATATATATATATATATATATATATATATATATATATATATATTCTAATAAAAAAAATATTGCTTGTATTTTGACTAAACCTCAACAACAGTCGTATCTGAGGTCGCTACATGTACATTCTCCTCAATTAGGTAGTATAAATAGTGCTCAAATGTTATTTTAGACACCAAATTAAAGCGAACAAATAAAAGAAAAAAGCGAATATTAAAGTTTTGGCCATTATCCAAGCAGACGCGCGAGTTTAGTGACCCAGTACACAAACACGCAAAGTCTCTCTATTTATTCCCTCCAACAAATAAAGCACGACACTTCCGTCTCAAAGCTCATCGTCCGTCCAAATGAGGAAAAGGCGTCTTGATCATTTTTCCTCCATCAGTCTCAACTCTGTTAATGATCAACGTCTTCAAAACAAATTAATAAAGATGTTTTATAATGCTCTCGCAGACGTTGCAGCACCGTCGGGGTGGCGTGGCTTCCTGGAATTAGTCAGCCTGTTTCTCTGAACATAAAAACGTGTTTTCATTGTTAACATGGAGCTTATGGAAGACCCCTGTGATCTCCTCACCTTCCCCTCCTGCCTCTGTGTCTTCAAACCCCGCACACTAGTAAATAGTACGTTCAAGTACTCCGTTACCTACAAAACTGTCGGATTTAACTGTATGCTAATTAGTACACTGCCTCATTCTGACTACACCCAAAACTCATATTTATTAGTGAACTACTATTATACTATTTAGTTTTTACCGGTGCTAGCGTACTATTTTGACATAGCGTACTATCCTTACATACCATTTACGTACTGCAGTATGCTAGTGTACTGTTAAACACGTACGCCCCCCCCCCCCCCCCCTCTCTCTCTCTCTCTCTCTCTCTCTCTCTCTCTCTCTCTCTCTCTCTCTCTCTCTCTGTCCACTCACACATCCATCAGCAGGGCCGCTGGTGTGGAGGGGGTTGGGGGTTGGGGAGCTGAGGAAATGGGCTCACAGTGCCCTGGAAGTGATTCCTTTTCTCCACTAAAACACACAAGGTAAAACGAGATCACCGCAAAAACAAACAAACAAGCAAATAAACAAATGAATCACTTATGAGACTTTGGTTCTCTTCCTCCTCCTCCTCCTCCTCCTTATTATTATTATTATTATTATTAATAATAATAATAATAATAATAATAATAATAATAATAATAATAATAATGAATCATTTTAATGAATATTGTATAGGAACATGTTATTAGAGAAGTGCATTTAAAACTCAAACAAGAAATCATGTACAACATTATAAACACAGCATTGGCTAATATTAGTTAATAGAAAGCGTTTTTTCCCCAGAGCAAGTGAGACCTTTTGCTCGATCTACACAATCTTTGAATCCCAGAGAGCATAAAACAGCTCATTGCGTGTAAAAACAGGTTAATTCAGTAGTGTATTTATGCCTAAAATGATAGCCTTAATGACACCCCAGTACCCAGTACCCATTAAAACCCAGTACCATACAATATGCTTATGATTATTCATTAACGACGAAGAAAGTATCCGTGAACGTAGTCTATATAACTGATTGCAAGAGCCAACTGTGTGTCTAATTGACTTTTAATGCATTGTACCATTCACCACAGCTGGTAATTAACAGTCTAATAACGTAAAAATATGCTAAACATGTGTTTTCAATGAAATTATTGAAACTTTCAAAAATGGAATGGTTAAAAGTATTTAAGGTTTAATAAAATGTTAGGCTAACTGACTGCATGATGGAAGAAATGTAACATGCTGCATAATCTCATTGCGAATCTTCATGCAAATGTTTGTATTACTGTTTTAGGCTATACTAAACCAATTTAATGGATTTCCTACAAATTCTTGTCGAATCACACACATGTTGCTAAATGATAGGCTATTAGCCAGTCCATAAATATTTAAAACGAATAATTAAAAAAACGATTAATTATTATCATAATCCACTACAAGCGACAACGAAACACACACACACACACACACACACACACACACACACACACACACACACACACACAGTTTAGAGCCCCGGTAAAAAAGTTTGTGAAAGTGGCCTGACGTCACACTCCCACAATGCTCGCGCCCCAGAACTCTGGCGCTGCAGCCTGAGCAGAGCGAGCCACTCAGGCCCCGAAAAAAGCCAAAAATTATAGAAAAATTGTCAAAAAATAATAAAACAACAGATCCTGAGGAGAAACCCCGGAAAATGTGTCGTGGGATCTCCCGCGGTAAGTTTGCGCTCACTCGGTGACGGAATGTTACCGGGTTTTCTTCTGAAATTGACTAATGCGGTGCTGGAAAGTTTTTTGCTGGTTAACTGCTCGCTTTTTTTCCCTGCAAGTCTTCAAAATGTGGCTGCACGTTCTGCTGTATGCACGCGGGTTGTTGTTGTTGGTTTTTTTTTTAATTTTATTTATTTATTTAAAAACAAGATCCGATAATCAAACATAGGCTAATCGAACCCAGTCGATGTGGATTATTGAACGAGTGTTTAATTGGGAACGTTAGCGTTGTTATTTTCTCTCGGTACGACGGCATTTATTGTTTGTTTGTGGGGGTTTTTTTGTTTGTTTTTTTTTGCTCGTTTTTGCTAAAGCCACTGAAGCGTCGGGCATTTAATTTTAATTACGCGACATCGCTCGCGCTTGCACGGGAAAAACCTGTTCGATAAATACGGCTCCGATATGAATAATTCAGTCAGTAAACAAAATGCATTCGGTGGCTCATGGCTTCAGCTCTGCCAGTTGATGTTCGCCGTGACTTTGGCTCGAACAGTGCAGTTTTGAGCAATTTCTGAATGTTTAACGACCCTCGAAGCATGTCTGTGCTCTGCCTGGGAGACCCACGAGTTCCTGTTGGCTCTCAAACTTTAGTTGAGTTGCAAGCGCGGTTGTTTCTCCGGCCGCACTTTTAATCTCTTGTCGCTTTGCTCGCAGCCGTGACTCAAAATCTAAAAACGGCTTTTCGCAGTTTACACTAGACTCATGAGTTGCAGTACTTCTACCATGCTGCAATAGTTTATCTCGTGATTGTCGTTTGCCACAAGTAACCTATGTTTCAGCCGGACACTGATTTGTTTTCTGTTTTTGTGTTTTTTCTTTGTGTGTGCGTGTGGTTCTCGAGGGGTAAAGAAGTTATATGGGATAACAGAATTTTTTTTGGTAGTAGTAGTAGTGGTGGTGGTGGTGTGTGTGTGAGTGTGTGTGTGTGTGTGTGTGTGTGTGGGGGGGGGGGGGGGGGGGGGGGGGTTCTTGCACCTCCTTATGCAGGAGATTACCTCACTCAGTATTCAGTTGTTTTTCTTCACTGTTTGTTGCACATGCTGTGGCTGTTTTGTGGTTTTGCTTGGTTGGATCAGACTCCGTTTTAGGTTCAATAACGTTATTGGAATGAATCCGCTCTGCTTCGTAAAGCAGTCATGTACTAATCAATGTAAATATGCCTAGTTTATCTAATTAATGCATGATCAACAAGTTATTTCACGGTGTGCACGACATTCATTGTCAGATTAAAATAGCGAAATGTGCCTTTTAATCTAAGCGAACGCCTCATCTGTTGCAAATTAAACGTGTCGGTTCGTTCCTGCAGTTTATCTAGAGCCGTTAGCCTCTCGTCTGTGGCGATAAGCACGGCTTTATAAACTGATACGGCGTTATTACGACTTTATAGTCGTGTAAACATGCCTACAGCACCTGTAGCTCCTTTACGGATGACGGTGATACACATTTTACGCTTATTCGCATCTTACTCAAGTCACAGTCACCCCGCCCCCTCCCCCCCCACAAGCAAATGTGAGATGCTCCAGCCTTTTAAAACCATTTCATCATTGTTGATCGACAGAGAAAACACTGATGGGTCTGTAACGGGGCGCGAGCTCGGTTTCCACTTCCACTGCCTCGAGCTGCAGAATAAGGAAATGGAAACGAGGCGCGTGATGAGACACTACTTTTGTTATTGACGCTTTTTTTCTGCTTGAGATCTTTTTTGGGCTCATCATGGGAGTTCTTAAACCTGTTTTCTTTTGTGCATAACTTTAAACAAACTAAATCGTAACTGTAAAATATTTCACTTCTTGCAGTCCCCTGGAAATTTATATGGTTCTGTAGAACACGTGCTTGTTATTGCCTTTCACAGATTGCATACTGACTGAGGAAAAATGTAAATTGATTTTCTATGTATTTTTCCCCTTTGGCTGTTGCTGTACGCCTGCTTAAACAAATATCACTAAATGCAAACATCTTGTGAATCATACAAAGTCATACATACAAAATAAAAAATCCTTACCTTAGCTGCATAAAGGACATCAGCTGACGCTTTGTGAAACTTTAGTGTTCAGGCATGGGGACTGGACTCTTGTTAGGTTTGCTGCAGTTACATTTTGCAAAACAGTTGTTACTGATACATATGTTGGAGTTCTTCTGCAGAACATCTATGCTGGTTAGTGTTCTTAGCAAATGGCATGCAGATTTTAGTCATCAAAACAAGTGTAAATGTTTCCCAGACTTACTTTTCCTCAGTGTTTAACAGGATAAAATAATTTTGCTCTCTGTTTGTAAATATTTCTCTATTTGCAAATGGTTCCTTATTTTTACATGGTTATTTTGTGCAATAATGTATGTAGTATAGCAGGACGTGAGCATTGGGTACATGTAGGTAGTGCTATTCATTCCAACAAAAACTGCCAGAACTTTTCATACTGCATCTGTCCATGTGCTCCCTGAAAAGGCAGCACATTACATGCCTGATTCAGTGTGTATGTGTGTGAGGAGAGCAAGAGAGAGAGTGAGCATGTGTGTCGACTTTTTTTTTTTTACTCTTCTGAAGGCTTTGCACAATCCTGCAGCACATCGGTGGGGAAGCAGGCTGATTATCATGAGAAAAGAGCATCAGAGGGGTTAATGGGTGGAACAGGCTCTGGAGCACACAAGTGCTAGTTAATAACTGAGCACAGAATTGGGTCGAAAACTCTTCATAAGAGTCCTCATATCCTTATTTTATGACTGGAAGGAGAAAATAGGGAGGGTGCTGGCACTTGGAGGGGCAGAGGGATTGCCTGTGCCATTGAAGAATCTGGTATATGTTTGTTTGTTTTTTGTCTTCCAATTTTGTGGAATTCAATTTAGATTTGACAGCCTGAACAAATGTACCGGTGCTTGGCTTTGGCCATATAGATATTCTGTCTGTACGTCTGTGTGGGTCTGTGTATCTGGTCAATGAGAACATGTTATGTATGTCAGTTACTATTCAAACAAGGCAGTGGGGAGTGTTTATTTGGCTTAGTCCAGTGTCACTGTGTTATGAACAGTAGCAGTGACTGTTGAACCCTGTGGGTGCCCTGGGTCACCCCATAAAAGAGAAGAAAAAGGACCAAGGGAGGAGAGAAAGATAGAGATAAAATCAGGCCAAGTTCATAAAGCCAGTATAACTCTTCCTCTTGTCAGAATTATATGCTTTTTGTCTTAGAAGCTTGAGGAAGACATTGCTTCACCTGCAATGTGACAAATATTATTATATTATGTGATAAATATTAGGAGTACAGTATATGTTATTGTAGTAATATGGTTTTTGAAAAGTAAATTAATCTACTTTTTTTTCCTTCATAATTTCAGCATAATTTGCTTGTTAATAAATAAACAAATCCAGGCAAATTTGATGATGTTTGTGATAGAAACTGGAGCTGTTCTTTGTTTTGTTTTCCCTACCACCAGTGAAGTATTTATATTCACTGAGTATTTATAAATCTGTAAAATCAATTTTCTTTGAGTACTACTTTTCATTATAACTTTCTGCATGCACCTAATGGCAGCACGTCATCAAATTAGTTAATGGAATTTGGGGCTGTTAATACTCATCAGAGGAGCTGCAGGAAATCAGATTAGCTATTGAAAATTGTGGGGAATTAATCTGGAGCATATAGCAAACATAAATACAGGAAGTCTGTTGGGTTTTGAATATACATTTTATATATAAAGTTGCCAACTGTGGCAACACAAACGCTTAGTTTCGATGGCATAGTAAGAGATTTTCAAGTTGCCTTAGTAGACCTCCTCGTACTCTACTAGCAGACTAAATCTAAATAAACATAAACTGTAAATGAAAGAGTAATCTAGTACACACTTTAGTTGTGTTGAATGGCTGTAGTTGTAGGCTATGGTACTAACACAAAAGAAGCAAAAGCCTGTCATGCGTTTGGGAAGGGACATGAATGCAGCGCATGTGAATCAAAGTGAGAACGAAATCCTGAAGTAGTTCATACAGAAAACATGTTGTAGATCAAAACCTTATAACAAAACTATCATAACACCATTCAATCTCTATGACTTCATGAATATATTATATTAATAATTTTCTGTGAGGCAGCTTTTACAGCATGGAATATATGTAGTATTAAAAATGTTACAGATTAAAAATATTAAAATGAATGTATTATAACATCCAGCAAAGCTTCATTGAACAAATTAAGATAAAGCACTGCTAAGCTTAGTGATTACAAAAATCTGAGAAGTGTGTGGACATAGCCAGATATACTACTGAGCACATTTGAGTGGCTTTCCCAAGATTAAAGGCCTGCTATGCCACACAAGCAGAACTACACGTAACAGCACAAGCAGGAGGAATCATAATTATTTAACGCTACACATACAAACCTACTGAATTATAGAATTGTTAGTTTGATGCGCATGGTAGCTTTAGTATGGTAGTTTTTTGCTTTTGCTTGACAGGTCGCACAGACTCAAAAAGACAGTTTCAGTGTGAATGCATAGTTTTGGTAAATGCTATGTGGGAGGGACAAGCGACATCAGCCGAGTGATTAGAGAGGATAAAGCTTAATTAAGCCTTACCCAGGAGTAGGACTGCCAGCTTGTATCAATAGGGGTGGAATTCTGGCAAGTAAATGTAGACATTGGAAAGACACCAATTATTCATACTTTGTACATGCATATTTTGTGCCCACAAGACCAACAGTAAACCTTATTAGAAAGCAACCACAGATTTAGGCTTTAAACGTTTCAGTCCCCTGGTAACTTACACTGCTTTTGTAAACAATTCTGAGTTGTGATGTTGCTTCAAAATGGTGGATTTCATACCAGCACAATCTGACCACATTTATTTACATCTGCAGAAGATTATGAAAACATTTTTTTTTTAAAAAAGAGAGAAATCATCTCTTCTGTGCCATTTACTAATGTTGGATGGACATTCATTTGTCCTTTTAAATGGCTAAATTATGAGAAATAATTTAAATTAGCATGCTATATTTTTTGTTATTATATTAAAAACACTTTTAATATTACCTTGTAAATCTTAGAGGAATCTTAGTTTATTGATTTGAGCTTCATTCTTTTTTTTTTTTTATTTAGCCGATGTGAGAAAATGAGATGAATTTTTATATTCAGAATTTGGGAGGCTTTTTCCCAAAGTGCTTACTATTTTAGTTTAAGTCCTACTGTTATAAATAACTATTATAAGAAAGATACTACAAATTCCATTAAAATATAGTCTTTGAACATGTAATGGTGATTCAAAGCAATAAAGTTTGTTTATTTATTTAGTAATTAATTTATTCTTTCATTCATTTTTATTAGAGGTTTAACAGGAAGAAATCCGATTACTGGGTAATATTTCTTTATTTAATGTAATACCTTCAATGCATAATCTTTTGACTGAATCTTCATTAGTTAAATATCCAGAAATGTAAATACTTTTAAATGTTGGTATGCTACATTAACTGAAAATCAAAACACTTTTATTTTGTAGATTTAAAAAGTTAAGATCTAAAGGAACAGCTTTAAAACCTTTCTCATACTTGTTTTCCAATAATGCTTGTGGGCTTTAATGTCCTGATTAAAAACACAGTATTATAGAGCCGGCAGAAGTGTTGAGGATCAGAGTTTTATGGGGCAGAGTGGGCCGTTGCCTCCGGAGTGGTGTTTAAACACTAATGGGCACAACTGCAAACCCTAACCCAATTAACCTCTCCATTATGAGGGGAAAATCCTGAAGTAACGTGCGCTGATTTTGGCATTGCTTTTTTCTGGTAGACTGATAGTGAGCTGGGGACTGAGAAATTTAGCTTTACCTACATAATTTTCCTTAGAACCACACACATGACCACAAACACTTAGGCAAATCAGATTGCATACTCTCAGCAAACATCCACTAACAAGCACCCAAAGGTCACACATGCATAGTTTCAGATGCCCCACTTCTTGGACTGGCACACATTCTGCACAGACTGCACTTGCTGTATGTGATGTTCAGAGGTGGTAGGAAGACGCTAGATACTTGAAGCACATGCTGAGTTGAAGCCCGGGTTTTGAACACAACCACCCAGCTGTGGATTTTTAGGGGCTATAACTTAATTCATCATGAACCATCATGCCAAAGGTTACTCTTATACCTCTCTGTGCTACATACAACCGTTTCCCTGGCTATGATTTTAGCCTCAGATGTAATCCTGTTGCAAGAATCACTGGTTTGATGTCCTTGTAATTATGAAGCTGTTCATTTTAAACTGATATTAAAAAACCTTGCGCTTCAGAAATTCTGCACACTTGGTGTTTTCTGGTAATTTATTTCAACTTTTTTAAATTGTTGGGAGCTTGTAGTGTTGTGTAACATGTTGACAGCAGTCTAGGATTTCACAGCATTCAACGATACTTTAAGGAAGCAGTGCATGCCACACGGTTTAAAGGCGAGTGTAAGTTTGGCAGGAAACACAAATCCAGCATGGACATCTGTCAGAAATGTTGCAAGATGTTGCCAGGTTGAGATTGTTGCATTAGGGAATTATTTAAATGCTCAGAACTCATAGAACAAAAATGACATGTTTCAGCAGACATTTGTACTCTATCCTTGCGAAAACAGGTACGAGCTGAAATTTGAGCTAGATTGAAAAGAAGAAAAGTGCTTAGAACTGTTTTAGCATCTGTTTACCATTCCCTCTGGGGGAAAAAAGTAATCGAATGAGCTGCAATAAGAGATCAGAGGATGGGCAATTTTAAAACAAAACCACCCAAAATGAGCAGCTCCATAGTTACAGGAACACAGTCATGTGCTGAGAATGTGCCAAAATTCTAGTGCCCTTCTTATGAATCATCAAGAAGAAGAAAATGGAGAGAGTAAAAGAGAATAGGAGGCAGGTATGGGGACCACTACAACTGCAAAAGTCACTTAAAGTCATTAAAAAAGCAGCCGAAAAGCAGGGGAGAGTTAATTCACAACATTGCACACACCGGATGCTCGTAAACAGAAAAAAACCCTTAGATTCCCATGTATAATATAGTTTCGAGTTTGTGGATGCATGATTGAGAAGGAGAGCAGTTGATTAAAAAAAGGGCGTGTCATTACTGAGATGACATTTAGTCTGATGCATGTACACATTTATCAAACTGTACAGATTGAAACACTTTAAAATTGTTTAAAATGATTTCACATTAAAATGTTTTCTTACACCAGACATGAAAATTAATTCTATGAGTTTCATGAATAAGCCGTTACACGTTCTTGGGGAATTTGCAGTGTGTTTAGGGACAGGAATGTGAAATTTACCATGAGTAACTTTGAAACTGAAAACTGAGAATCAAAGAATGCAGTAAATAGGGAAGGATATATGGACGTCAAGCAATCACATTGTGCTACTCTCAGATTGACTCCAGTTTACACAGTCAACTTACACACACATACTTCACAGCAAAACTTACACTGATTTGGGCATTTTGTTTTGTAACAACAGTCCCCAAGATACATTTATGCATTTGCTTTTTGCTTAATGCATTTTTATGCATTCATAGACTGAGACACACATCAATATTAAATATTCAAACCTGTACATCCTCAAAATGTGCTTGGGAATGAGTTCTTAACGAGTGTGTGTCATTTTAGATGTTTCTTTTGTGTGGTATGGTCATGGTCCAAAATATATAAAGCACACTAGGTGCACAGTTTTGCCCTTTCTTTATTATAACACATAAAGGCTTTGAAATAGGACTGGAAGAAATGATGGTATAATATTGATATTGTGATAAATTATGAGATACTGTGGATTTCGTAATATAATTTTTATTACATTCAATGTTTTAATAATTACAAACTGATTGGAGGCAGCTTATGTATTTAAGTATAGTATATAAATAATTAAATAAAATGCATTTATTATACATTTGTTTATGAATAAGAAACAAGTTATTATTTAAACATTTGTTTCTTAATGGAACACTACTGTATTGCTGTCAGTTTGTGAGCAATCATATATTTTGTGATGCATGTCTTGTATCATAGAAATGCCTTTGAGAGCTGTAATATTTTTATTTATCATTTTGCCCACCCTTACTTTGAAATTAATTGATTAGTTGAGTCAGATTTGGCTAATAAAATGAGAGACAATATCGATTATTTGGTTTAATTGGCTACATGTTAGAATATTTTAAGTTAGTCATTAAAAGAAGCTGCCATTAATGTTAATAGATTTTATTATAGTTAAAACAGCTTTTTACAGTAATACAGTTTAATAATGTAAAGCAAAGATGCTTTTAAAAATAACATAAAAAGTTTGTAAATATCAAAACATTTTCTCTAAAGAACAGTAAACATAAAAAAAACTAAACCAAATCAATATGATTGCCTTTTAATTGCTTTTAAAATGGCACAAGTTCTGTTAGGTACACTGACATGCACTTTTATTTGGAAAATCAGCTGGTAGGTTGTTTCAAGCATCTCAGATAACCTACCACATTTGTTTTTCCAGACTTAGACAGTCACATAGTTTCTGTCTCTGCAGGCTGCATACAACCTTGATGATGTTTTGATCACAACCTAGAATATGTTACTTTCTTCAACAGCATGCAAATTAATTCTCCAAAACATTGCTGTCCTATAATAGTCATCTAAATATATATATAAAAAAAAATATAAAGCATTTGTACAACACAGTACATGTGTATTCCGTGTTAGGAAGATACCATACTTTTCTATAAAGTCCATTCATGTACTTTCATAATGATTCTATGTGGTATTAAAGATAGGGATACACCAAAATGAAAATTCTGGGTTGATAACAATAATGGATATTTTTCAATAGTCTCAAATGCAAGACTCTTTGAATTTAATAGAATCTGGTGCATCATCAATAAACATGGCCAAGACCCATATACTCTCACAGAAAGAGGTCATTTTAACTGACATGGCAGAGGACCAACCACAAACCTTTTCCCTCAGTCCAGCTGCAAACATGAGATTATCTCGCTGCTAAAGCTGTGATCTTTTATTTCCAATCTGGTGACTGTATCTTGTTCAGAAAAGCTCATTGTCTCAGGCCAGTCAGATTTGACCCTACAACATTCTGAAGCATGTGGCCAGAAACGTGTACAAATGATATCTGATGGAGTGTTAGAGGCTTAAACTAGCTCATAGCAATGCCAATGTCAATAAATGTTATTAATTTGGCACAGATACAGCGTGTACACTATCAGTGTGAGACTTCTTGAAGTCCACAAGGATGACTGGTTATGTATAGTATTTTGTTGAGGTTTTAGTAACAAAAGCACCAATGATTATACATTATACATTTAGACATTTTTGTTCAGCACTTATAAGTATTTAATGAAGAAAAAAGTGAAAATTAAACCATTATGACAAAAATAGTTGGTCCCGGTAATTACAGTCAGAAACAAGGGCACAGATACTTGCCAACAACAACAACAACAACAACAACAACAACAATAATAATAATAATAATAATAATAATAATAATAATTATTATTATTATTATATACTTCGTAAAATGTACTATGATGTTATTAAATCAACATTATATTGTCATATTGCCCAGCCCTAGTATTAGCTATTTATATTATATTGCAGCTATAGATATTATATTGCATTTGCAGTTGCAACAAAGCAAAGACATCTATTATAATAACAGTGACAGTGGTAAGATTGCTGATTTGTAAATGGGACACATTTGTCTTTACCAGTGGCAAAAAACAGGATACAGAACCATACAGACTTATTGGTGCGCTTTGTAAAGATGATTGTTTCAGATAAGTTTTTCACTCAAACAATAGGAAAAACTATTTGTCTTTTTTCTAACAAAATACTTATAATTAGAACTACTTAATAATAGTATTAACAGTATTGTTTAATGAATAATATTTTCTCGCAAACATATACAGTACTGTGCAAAAATCTTAAAAATGCATCAGTAGTCTCAGATACATTTTGTCCTGGTTTCTAAGGAAATTAGCTGGTAAAGTTTTCTAAACATCTGGGAGAAACTGCCACGTTTTTATTTGAGACTTCAGTTTCTGTTTTTGCAGGTAAACTTGGTAGCCTTTATTATTATTATTATTATTACTATTATTATTATTTTGTCTTTAAAATGGACTATTATATAATATGTTACCTTCATTACTGACAAACATTTTTCTGTAATATTTTTGTTGGAAAAATAATGTTTGGAAATCTAAATGCAAACAAATTACCATTCTTGAAAAATGTTATTAGTATTATTTATTTGGTCTCAGTCTCTGTTGTTTCCTTTAACCACATCCTGTTTCCCTCGGGTATAAATATGAGGTTGGGCACACGTAAATTTCTTTTGTCATTACCTGCAGAACCTGCAAAACAAAAGAGACAGATTGTTGTTGGCCAGCACTAATCAAGTAATGGATATTAAAAAACACAAGCAGTTAAAAATGCCATTAAGCAAAACTGGGACCAAAACAAAACTTTCATGTCTGAAACAGTTGGAAATGTGCCAGGAATTGGTCCGATGAACACACAGTCTCAAAGATCACAGCTTTAGAATTGCACAGTTTAGTTGATTCTTGTGGTTCTTAAGTTTCAGAATCTGTTAAATTCCACTTACATAACAGCAAGTTATTTGAAACTGTTGCAAGAAAGAAGCCCTTCCTGAGAGCATCTCACAAAATGCACCATCTGAGCTTCTCAAGCATCAAAATAACTAAAATTTATGTGTTCATGTGAGACCAAAATCAAATGTTTGGTCACCTGTTTGGTGATAAAATGGGGCCATATAAAAGGAAAAGGATGTGATACCCCACTGTAAAATACGGTGGTGGATCATTGTTGCTTTGTTGCTGTCTTGTTATTGGTGGTTGCAAAGATTGATGCCATCATGAATTTTGGTAACTACCAGGATATTTCAGACAAAAACTCCAATCTTCTGATTTGAGCCTTTCTTAAAACTTCTTAAAACTTGGTCTGAATTGAAGAGGGAAGTCCACATGCATATAAGGAATATACAAAAAAGCTTAAGTGTTCTGTAGGTAGGTAATTTTCTTTAGGGCAGGTGTGGATTTGTCTTTCAACTTTAGGTCAGTATGGTTAATTAATATCCACTGCTTGTGCAGTGTCTTGAGTGGTCAATATTTTCAATGTTCAGTAATTTTATCCTCCAGACTTTCCTCCCTCCATCTTTCTGCTGCTCTTAGGGATTTACCAATATGGGAAATCTAAAGTCTAATATTTTCTCATACCTAGACATTCATAAAATATAGAAACATACTAGATATACCTGAATTAGGATTATGGAGATTTAAATTAGCGGAGCAACAGTTAGAACACAAAAATTAAAGATGTCTGCTGAACCATAGCCACATCTGAGTACAATAAATACATAATCAGGTTTGAATTATTGGTCAAATCTAAGCTTTGGCCCGATGCCAATGTGATATTTGATATTATTGTGCATCCCAAGTTGCACTCTTCTTTCCTTTCCCTGTAACAAGTCTAGATTAACCACAGCTCACCCCAGTGGCAGTAGTGTGGAATCGTGAAAAGGGAAGATATATGGACACCCCACTGCCCCAAGAGGGAAAAGGGGGGCTGAAAATGGAGGGAACAGAGCAAAGGAAGAGGATAAGAAAAGATAGGACAAGTCCCAGTGTTAACAAATGGCCTTTCTTTCTTTCTTCCTCTCCCTCTCTCCATCCCTTTCTTCTTCACAAAATCTGGAACAACAACGGGGGGAGGAGGGTGGGGGTTGTGGAGAAGAGGGAGAGAAAGAGAGGGAGTGAGTAATGAAAGTGGAGAGAGCGGACTGTGGCTCTCTTTCTGTGTGCCCTCCAGTGCCAGTGTGAAGTTTTCAGTTTGATTGAAGGGCTCTTTTCTCTGCTGTGTGGTGTGAAAGTTGTCCTAATTGAATGATAAAGTGGCCTGAGATGGAGTCTGGTGAATAGGCAACAATGCGCAGCCTGTGTGTGGTAGAGGGGTTTTTTGGTCCTTGTCCAGACTTCTCTCTCTTTTTCTCTTTCCCTCTGCCCACCACTGCAAGAGGGGAGGCCTATTATCAAACTCTCGGCTGGATTTGATCACGTGACTCCCCCCCGCCATCCCACCATTCCCCTTCCTAATCTGGATGGCCCAATCGGAAGGCAGCAGTGCTGGTTCTCACCAACCATGTGGTTCAGTGGCCTCATTTAGCAAGTGGCTGACTCGCCACACATGTCCCGCTCTCACCTAAGCTGTTCAGCGTTGATGACAGAGAAAAATCCATGTGCATGCACTTTCAGTATGTATGCACATGAAATGCTGTCCGGAAGGCACTGTGGATGGATTATGATGTGTAAAAGACAATGGTAGACACATGAAAGAATGAAACTCTGTATAGTATACCAGATTTTAACATTTTTAAAAATAGAATACGCTATTAACTGTATCATGAAAAGCAAAAACCTGAAATGTGGTAAGCATTAAGGAAACTGCATTAGTACAGAGAATAAGTATGTCTAAAGATTCAGGCATTTATAACATTGCCTTTGGTCTAAATGAGTTCTATGAGACAATATTGATACGGTTTCTAAAACTGAAATTAAACTTAAAAAGGAGCAGAAGGCACATTACAGCACTGGAAGGCACAGATAGAAATAAACAATCCCTTCTCCACTTTTATTGCTACATTATCCATAATATACTACATGACCTTTAAAAAATAGAAATAACAGCATATGTAAAGTGCAAAAAATTAATCTGGCAAAAAGATTTTGTTCCTTGATTCAGTTGTTAATTCATTCTGTACTAGTGATTCCACTGCATATGTACAAAACGAATGGTTTGATGATGGAAATTTGGATAGAAATACTATGGCCTTCACAGTCACCAGGTCTAAACATAATTAAACATGTTGGAGTGATGTGTTAAATAGCGCTCTACAGCACCATGATCAAAACAAAAGGAAAAATTAAGTGAATATCTTTTGGAAGAATGCTGTTCATCCCTCCAGCACAGTTCCAAAGACTTGCAGAATCTATGCCAGGAAGCATTCAAGCTGTTTTGGCAGCTCATGGTGGCCCAACACCTTACTCTACGCCACTAAATGTTGATTTTTTTTCCCCTTTAATTTGTCACCTGTCTGTATATTCTACAGGACTGAAACGGACATTAGATGCATTTGATAAATTTGTTAAATAAATACATTTGATAACTGTAAAATAATTCAAATTATTGATACATTTACCACTAACGATAAAATTATTATGTTCCCTTGTCACCAGAGTTTAATATTTCACTATAGTTTTTATATTTTGCTATAGCTTAGTAGCTGCATTGAACAAACCATGACACAAAATCAAGATGGTTGGCAAAACGTTTGGGGTAGGTGTAATGCTTTGTGGTATTAATGATGAACAACAGGATCCGGATAACTGATAATTGTACTGTAACACACACTAAACTCTGTGGTCTCATTAAACATAGTCACTGGGCTGTTTAAGATAGCATGCCCTCATTTATTTATATTTAATTTCAGTCTCTTAGAAATGCTAGCTAACGTGCCGGAGCAGTATAGGAAACTCAGATTGCATTTTAACTCTCTAAAACAGCAACACATTCTTAATTTATGGGGACAACTGTAATCATATCAGCAGTTTTGCATCTTACAGTGTGGTTAAACCTGGTTTTACTAATGGCTATGTTAACACTACGCATCTCCCGTTTCGGAGCAACCACAGGCGCTGTTTCCTCTTTGGGGTTGCTCACTCATGCAAGTTGTTATGTTCCAGGCTAATTCATGTTTGCATAGACTATACTGAACTACCGTTATATACTGTTATATGCAGGGTATTCACTATTTAAAGGTGGAAGAAAACAATATTCTTGGATATGTGGAAACAAGTGAATTGTATATGTTTGTTTGTTAGAAATATTTAAAACAGTTCCCCCCCCCCCTTTTTTTTATAATTTTGCTCTGTCTTGTTTGATTAGTCAGCGTGGGTGATTTTTGTGACTCTCACTCCTCGAATATTCGAAAAGAAAATAATCAACAGCTGCAGCTCTATAGGAGTATTTCATACAGCTAGTTTTGATGGAGTCATTTGAATGTCAAGACTGTGAACATATTTAAAGTTAAAAGTTTTCTTGCAGAGATATTTGTTTAATGATGGGTGTATTACATGCAATAAATATCTTAAAGACAGTTCTAATTTCTGCATTCCATTACATGTTTTTAAAATACAAGTATTTTAGTATTACTCTATTTATGAGTCATGACATGTTCGTTCATTCATTCATCCATCTTCAGTAACTGCTTTATCCTGGTCAGGGTTAAGGTGGATCCGGAGGCTCTAATACATCCTCAATTGGATGCCAATCCATTGCAGGGCAACATACACACATTTACATATACGTTCACACGTTGGGGCAATTTAGTGTAGCCATGCAGACACAGGGAGCTCATGCAAACCTCAACACAGACAGTAACCTGAGCTCAGGATTGAACCAGGGACCCTGGAGCTGTGAGCTGGCAGCTCTACCTTTCATTCAACACCATTCACTATTATGAATAAATTTAGTATTGGTTTCCTGTCTATGTTATTGATCTGCTTGGGCGCTTTAGCTCATACAGAAATATTTTAACAGTTTGGGAGAATAATATTCTGTCAATAATATGTTAAAGTTATAGACATGAAACAAGTTCGGTATTCCTGTATAACCTAATTCTTTTCAATTACATCAGCTAGGTGGCAGTGCTCATCTCATTTAGGATTTTGTGTGTGTGTGTGTGAGAGAGAGAGAGAGAGAGAGAGAGAGAGAGAGAGAGAGAGAATGTACTGATGTAGTCTGAATATTGGTTACAGAGATAAAAAAAAAATTGTTATATTGTTATATGTGTTGTGTGTTGGTTTGAACTCTCTCTGTGTGTGTGTGTGGTGGAGTTCATCTGGCAATCTAGGCAATCTGTTAACTATTTCACCCTCCATCTGAGAGCTAAACCTAAGCATAAATATAACTGGCAACCCCCCTCCAGCACACACACACACACACACACACACACACACACACACACACATATACACACAATTTTCTCATTTAAAACCACTCATTCACTTTCTGGTTGTCTTGATTATGCATTTCTGTAAACTCACACAAACTCAGAGCACTAGTATCTGTGTGTGTGTGTGTGTGTGTGTGTGTGTGTGTGTGTGTGTGTGTGTGTGAGCTGGAGGACCACCCTGGGTTACTCAGCCCATTGAGCGGCCTGAGTGTGTTTTTATCTCCGGAGACTGAGAGAATAGAGGGGGAGAGAGCCAAAGCGCTCCAAAGGCGTTAATGAATAAGTGCACTGCTACAGGGGCTCCCCCCCAGTCCTTGGGGAGTAACACACACACACACGCACACACACACACACACACACACACACACACATGCACAAATTCATGCATTCGTGCTCATGCTCAGTCATGCATGAAACACTTTGTTTCCCTCCATAGGATTTTGTTGGATATATAAGCATGAAGTGTGTGTGTGTGTGTGTGTGGGGGGGGGGGGGGGGGGGGGGGGTGTGTGGGGGGGGGTATACACCTTGTTTGTGTGTGAGCTGGGTAGTGGTGAGCAGTAGTGTGTAGCTGATCCCTATCTGACATCAGAGATGCTAGTGGTAGCTGGGGCATTGCTTTTTGGAGAGGCAGTATAACACGACACTATGGCGAGTCACATAATCGCTCTTTTCTGATCAGTAACGCAATATGTGCAGCAACAATGATGATACAAAGCCCCATTTATGTTTGTGCATAGATGATACATCCCCTAGACCATACTTGACTTATTTACTCTTTGTTGACCATGTCTGAGTTTCTTACAACTGTACATATTCAGGCACCTGGGACTATCTCACAACACACACACACACACACACACACACACACACACACACACTAGTCGGAAAAGAAACATAAAGAATATTTCATGTTTTCACTGCCTTCTTATCATGGGTAGAGATGGGCAGAGTAGCCAAAGATTTTACTCAAGTACAACTAAAACTTCTTATACAAATTATTACTTGAGCAACAGTGAAAGTAATAATGTTAATAATTACTTGAGTATGAGTAATAAAGTATCCTTGCTACTCAAGTAGCAAGTTACTAGTTACATCGGATCTAATTAAAATGAAAATCCTGAATCTCAGTCTACATGGAGAACCGTAAGTCACACCCCTCCTTGAAAGTCTCTGTTCTGTTTATATGATATAAAACCTGGGTTGAAGATGTAGCAGCATATCACAGTCCTGCAATAGGTATATTAACACACAACCTGTCATTTTCAACACAAAATCTCTCTCTTTCTCTCTCTCTCACACACACACACACACACACACACACACACACACACACACACACACACACAGCAAAAGCAAAACAGTTGACTGTCTTTATTTTCACATGTTAACAACACAAACTTGTCAGCATCTGTATTTAAACAAGACAACAGAGAACAAAAGAACAGACTATGGAACAGAACAGAAGAGAAAGTGTGTGTAGAGAGAGTGAGTAGCTGCGTTTACATGGACAACAATAATCCACTCTTAATCCGATTAAGACCATACTTTGATTAAGAAACTACCATGTAAACAGCAATTTTTACTTACCTTAATCTAATTAAGGTCATAATCAAATTAACCTCTAATCGAATTAAGACAGGTGGAGTACTCCTATTTTAGTCGCATTATGGATGTGTATTACAGACATGTAAACACCTTAATCACATTATGAGCATCGTGTGAGAGTTTTCACCACATTTTGCGACAGGACACGATCACACATGGCAGTTTTACGTTTTACGGCGACAAGAGAGCACGGCTGCGTCAAAACCGCAAACTTTCCTACTATCGGCCTGTAGTGGGGAAAAATACATGTATCCCGGCTACTATATAGACGGTAACTACGCGATTTGAGACGCATCCCATGGCTTCAAACAGTTGTCTATTAGCACGTATAGCATGACAAATAATTAACTGCACTTAACTGCACTTTTACGTTCGTAAAAAAACAAAAAAAAAAACACCCAAAACTGTAAACAGTACCGTAACGAAGACGAACTGTATGTTGTTACGTGAAATTCTGGAGGGACATCAGACGGCGGTGACGTAATGACGCGAGCTGTTAATCTAATTATGCTCTATAACATGTAAAACGGGAACATGACAGAAGTATTCTAAAAGCAACTCATGTAAACACCTTAATCACATTATTATCTTAATCAGAGTAAGGTCAATAATTAGATTACTGCTGTCCATGTAAACGTAGTCATTGTTTGTGTGTGAGTATGTTTGTGTGTGCGTGCATGTGTGTGCATGTGTGCGTGTCCTGTCTCCGTCGACATGCTCGCTTCTCCCCCCTCTTCAACTGAGCCGCTAAAAAGTGAGCGGTTGTTGCGTCCACTTTCAGACCACTGTAGCGGATTGCAAGGCTCATGACCTCATTATACACGATATAAACTAATTATTAAAACTACATATATTCATTAAGATTTAACGGAGGAACACCACCGAATGAAGCAAAGTAAAAGTATATTTCTGTGATTACAAATGAACTTGAGTAAGAATATAAATATGGCCAGTTAAACCTACACTTAACAGTATTTTTTTTTAAAAAGCTACTCAAGTAAGTGTAACAAAGTAAATGTAGCGCGTTACTACCCACCTCTGATTCTTATGCAGGAACGTTATTTTTCCAACCCTACTTCAGGAACAGGTATGAACAGAAGGAATGAGGAGGTAGGATCCGTTCCACACTGACACTAAAACCAAAATATGAGGGAGAGGGAATTGATTGATCTGAGGGAGGCAGGGTCTGTTGTAACATGTCAGAATTTTTTATTTTTATTTTGTAAACAATAGGGCCGTTTCAACAATGTGAGTTGTTTTAGGCAGTGCTGACGACGCTGAACCCAGATTTTGTTTGTCACCGACCATGTTTTGATGTGTGTGTGAGAGAGGGAGATAGAGAAACAGAAAGAGAGAAGGCAAAATGACAAAAGGAGAGAGCAAATTCTTTTGAATTCTTGTGAATTTATGTTAAAATACCAAAACTAACATTATTTGACTCAATGGATAAAAGTACAGTACACTTTAAGGTAATGAAATGAAGCGGCTGTTTGAAGATGTTAGGGCTGCAACTAATTATTATTTTCACAGACGATTAGTTGGCCGATTATTTTTTCTATTAATCGAATGGGGCTAACTTTCAGTACCATTTTTTCATTTATTTAAAATATAAACTCGTTTAGTTACAAATATAAACTTCAGACTAAAACTTTACACAACTGTTTGTCCAATTATATAAGACTGAAAAGAACCCAATACACACAGACACACACCAGAATATAAATTATTCATTTAGGACTGTAGTATAATTCAGTGCATTTTTTTTTTGCACAAAAAGCACTTTATTAAACTACAGTCCTAAAATAATAATAAAAAACTCCCTTTCACTGCACCTTATGGTTTCTGTTACTCACTGCTTTTAGGCATATTGTTTTACTTTTGACCATAGTGTTTTAATTAGACATTACAGATCTTACTTGTGCTCCCACTGCGAGTGAGGAACAACGTGGCCTCGTTATTAATAGATCACTTCCGTTACAATAAACGACAGAATTTACACGGCAAATGCGCAAATACACCATATAATGACAATAAACTTAAATTAAACTAAACCTCTTAAGCAACTTGCACCAGTTTCCCCTGCCCCTTGCACGCAGTGGACCATTTTGGATACAAACATAAGTTTGTGCTCATGCATCACTGTTGTGCTTCCCTGCTACACAAACTCCGCTTTGTAAAGTTTTTGTTTGTAAAGTGCCCTTTGTTTCTAAATATAGAATCGAATGACATATTTGATCAAAATGAATATTTAATCAGTTATTGCACTTCCTTTCTAATGAGTGCTGTTTGGTTTACATGCATGCGTGGACTCATGCTCATTCAGTGAAGTTTAATGGAGACTCAATTGCTGTCAGGACGAGCCATTATGTAAAATCGAAATACTGGCATGAATTTCTAACATTTACAGATAAGTATATAAACATAAAAATGTCATTTCTGTGATGAAGGAAACATGTCTGGAACACATTAAATAGCACACGCGTCTGTTGCAGCATCTGACACGACAAGCCACGTTAATAAACTAATGAGTTTGTTTGAAGTGTTTAATATAAAACATTCTCATGTTTTGGACAATCTGGAGTCCGGTGTTTTTCACGTGTTTTATTCCTAGAAACGCGTTTTTCACTATTGTGAAATGACATCACTGACGGGGGTTATCCACAGTGACGTCACAGACCCAACTAATCCAAGCCAAGCTACAGCACTTTACTTTATGCTTTAAGAGTAAAAAACAAACCGTCATGTGCAGAAGTGAGATGCGTCAAGAATCGTTTTTTATAAACACATGAAGGCAACCTGAATTGTAATTGTTTGGAATCATATGGGGTCCCACCACTACTGTTCTGAGTGATGAATATGAGCAACCAATAACAGGAATCTGACGCTACAATGTGCACAGACTCACCCAAACCAAAGAGTTTGGGAAAATGTGCCCTGGCCTGATGACTCTCGATTTCAGCTGTGACATGCAGATGGTACGGTCAGAATTTGGCACTGACAGCATGAATACATGGACCATGTGTCAACAGGCTGCTGGTGGTGTAATGGTGTGGGGATTGTTTTCTTGGCACACACTCAGTCCTTTAATAGCAATTCAGCATTGTTCGAGTGCCAGAGTCTATCTGAGTATTGTTGCTGACCCTCTACATCCCTTTATGGCCACAGTTGACACATTTTATAATGGCTACTTCCAGCATGCTAATGCACCAAGTCACAAAGCACAAGTCATCTCAAACTGGTTCTATGAACATGGTAATGAGTTCACTGTACTTCAGCTATCTCTCCTAGATGTGGTAGGATGGGGGGGTCATAGCCTGATTGTGCAGCTGACAAATCTGCAGCAGTTATATGATGCAGTCATGTTGACATGGATCAGAATGTCAAAGGAAGGTTTCCAACACCTAGAACCCATGCAGGAAGAATTGAGGCTGTTCTCAGAGCAAAGGGGTTCCTTCCCAGTATTAGTATGGTGGTCCTAATAAAGTGGTTGGTGGGTGTATTTAATATATAATATAGGTGATGTAATATTTCACAGGAATTACAAACGTGTCTGCTGAACAAAAGATATGTTGGCTGGTAATAGTATAATATTAATATTAAAAATTCATAATGAAGCTGTGGGTTCTGCTGATTTTCTAGATTTTGTAGAATTACTTGTAACCACAGCTTCATTATTAGTATGAAAATCAACCACACATGAGTCTATTACTACTATTACTTGTTCTGCTTGTTCTATTGTCTCAGCTGGTTGTTAATAGGCTGCAATATCGAGCTGAGCAGTAGATGAAAACCTTCCAAGTGTTTGGAGGCAACCATATTACCTGTGCTACACTGCACCGAGAAAGTACAACACACTGCTTAGCAGTTAACAATTCTTCATACAAGAGGTAAAATATTCATTATTCAAGTCTTTCTCTTTTTTCTAATTATTTTAAAATTACTTCAAATGATTCTGATAGTCATACATTGCTGATAATATTGGATTTATTGCCAATAAATGTCGGATCATTTTGAATAATCCATTAATATGACATAAGGTCAGTTCAGCCTGATGAATTATTGCTGATAAAGTTCATGGCTTAATGATCAGTACGTGTGAAAGGAGGGCACACATGGCTGCCAGAAAAAAGGGAGGGATGAATGAGAAAAGGTGATGAAAAGGAGGTTTATAAATAGAAACAAGAGGGGAGAAAGAGAGAGAGTTGGAAGGTTGCCAGTTGGCACAGTGCCGCAGCTCCAGAGTTCCATGACATAGACAGCACTTGCAGCCAGAAGGGGTTCCCCCGACTCACCTCTGCATCGCCACACACACACACACACACACACACACACACACACACACACACACACACACACACACACAGTACCACACAAAAATCCCACAAAAGCAAACACATGCTTACAGAGTCACACATAAAGACACACTTAAACACACTTGCAGACTGAAGACACACAGATTCCCCCATTTTTGATATGATGCATGTATGAGAGCTAGACTGTTACTGGTCCAATACTGACATCCTTAGAGTAACCAAGCTGACTCTCTGACATTATAATGGTAATACGTTTTAAGACAAGTTGTATCCTAAAGCTGCAATCAAAATTATTCAACCCCATTGCAAATCAGGTTTATTGTCAAAATTTACAGACTTTGAGCTTCTTGCAATGAACAAATCAAACAAAAGCAATTGAAATAGTTCAACACAACGAATGCTTCAAGTGGTTTCCCCAAATTCAACTCAAAGTGCAACTTATAATCATTTCTCCAGTATATTATTCAACCCCTTCATGGCAAGCATTTTAATACTTAGTAGAGCACCCTTTTGCTGTTATGATCTGTTGCAAATAAGATGCATAGCATCTGGCAGCGTTCCTAAGGAATCCTCATGAGCAATGGCCTCCAGTTCAGTAATATTCTTGGGTTTGTTTAGGGATGTCACGAGAATCAATACTTCGGTACCAAGTTGGTACCAACATTCTAAAAAGGTGACGCTACTTGTTTTTCTGCAGTAGTGTTGATATCGATGGTAATGAAGTTACCGTAGTTGTAATTCTTCTGGAACTGAAGGAGGCAGCAAATACGCGCAAGTGTTTTAGTCAGTCCACTCCACAAGAGGTAAAGATGAAGAAGAATGCCTCCAAGCACACGGGAAAAACTACAGAAGACGGTGACAAATTTAGCTCCGCCCCGACTCGTTCAGAGGAAAAGAGAGGAAAGCTTGCTGAGAGGAAAGAAGGGTTTGTTTGAGGCAGCTGGCATTGTGTCCATGAAACCAGCTAACGTTATGCTCAATGTAATGTTTGCGATAGCCAGTTATTTGTTAATGATGCTAACGCATTGCAGTGTTATGAACTACCTCCTAATGGGCCACCATGCATCGCCATTCAGCCCATGTCCTGTCAGCAAAATGTAGCCCAAATGTCACAAATAATTATCCAAATGTTAATGGCTTTAACAAATCTTTTTGGCCTGCCACCATATCAGTGAATTTAAACCAATGCTTGCATTCCGAGTATAAGGGGGTTGTGTGTGTGGGTGTGTGTGTGTGTGTGTGTGTATGTGTGTGCGTGCGTTTAGGAGTGCACCTTAGCAGTTGTTATTAGCACTGTTTTATTAGTTAGTGTCAGACAGTGTTTGATAACTAAAATATCCCCCTCTCTCTCTCTCTTTGCCAGTATTAGCCAGAGGAGGATGTCCTCCAGGAGTTTTTAATCCATCCATCCATCCATCTTCTATACCGCTTAATCCTTTTCAGGGTCACGGGGGGAACCTGGAGTCTTTCCCAGGAAGCATCGGGCACAAGGCGGGGTACACCATGGACAGGGTGCCAATCCATCACAGGGCACAATCACATACACATTCATACACCCATTCATATACTATGGATACTTTGGACATGCCAATCAACCTACCATGCATGTCTTTGGACTGGGGGAGGAAACTGGAGTACCCAGAGGAAACCCCCGCAGCACAGGGAGAACATGCAAACTCCGCACACACAGGGCCACGGTGGGAAGCGAACCCCCAACCCTGAAGGTGTGAGGCGAACGTGCTATCCACTAAGCCACTGTGTGCCCGGAGTTTTTAATTTTATTTAGAAATTTTTATGTATTTATTTATTTATTTTTTAAACCACACCGTGGTATCGACTTTGGTATCGAGTATAAAGTACTTTTGGTGGTATCGGTATCGACTACTAGATTTTTGGTATCGTGACATCCCCAGTTTGTGTGCTGCGAACACCTTCTTCAAATCCCACCAGTGATTTTCTATGGAGTTCAAGTCAGGTGACTGTCATGGCCCTGTAGAATCTTCCAGGACTTCTTCTGCAACCAAGCCTTGTTTCAATTTGAGGTATGCTTGGGATCATTGTCCTGTTGGAAGGTCCAGTGACACCCAAGCTTCAGCTTCCTCACAGACGACATGATGTTTTCTTCTAGAATTTCCTGATACGTCACTGAATCCATCTTGCCTTCCACATGCTGCAGATTTCCAGTGCCAGAGGATGAAAAGCAGCCCCAGAGCATCATTGAGCCACCACCATGCTTGACTGTGGACAGAGTGTTGTTTCTTCATTCTTCTTTCTCCAGACATACCGCTGATCCATCGTGCTGAAAAGTTACAGTTTTGTTTCATCGCTCCACAGAACAGAATTCCAAGACTTCTGTGGCTTATTCATGATTTTGAGACGACTTTTCTTGTGTTTTTGGGTCAGTAGTGATGTACATCTTGGAGTTCTGGCATGGAAACCTTGTGCGTTTAGTAAGCGCCTTACTGTACTCACTGAAACCTCAGTGCCTGTTGCCACCAAGTCTTACTGCAGGTCTTTTGCAGTCACTCGAGGGTTTTTCACAACCTGCCCTCTCAGAAATCTGGTTGCAGCCGTTGATAGCTTCCTTTTTCTGCCCCGTCCAGGTAGTGTACACTCAACAAACCCCTAGCCAGTTTAGGTATTTCCTGTGTCCCTGCTCAAGCACACCTGGTGCAACTAATGAAGCCCTTGATGAGTTGCATCAGGTGTGCTTGAGACAACACATGTTTTGCATATTTGTGCTGTTGTGAGGGATTCTATTCAGGGGGTTGAATGATTTTGAAACTGGAGAAATCATTATAAGTTGCATTTTCAGTTGAATTTGGTTAAACCACTTGAAGCATTCATTATGTTGAACTATTTTAATTGCTTTTGCTTGATTTGTTCATTGCAAACAGCCAAAAGTATATACAGTTTGACAATAAACCTGATTTGCAATGGTGGTTGAATAATTTTGATTGCAATTGTACATTTATGTGCAAGATGTATGTTTACAGATCCACATTCATTTATTGCAGAAAATATGTCAACTCTGATTAAATACTAATTCAGCATTTGAATCCTGAATTTACTTCCTGAACAAGTGCGGACCAGAGAATGAGTTATGTTCACAAGTACAAGTTGTGTTTACATTCATGGGAGTCGCGGCTCAGTTCAAGTTCAACTGAACTCAGACCACCACCTACAGGTAGTCTCAGGTTCGGTACCACAGTGTGCGTCCAGGTCTGCATGACAGCGTTCACATTACCAATTTTTCATGCAAACCGTGCTCTTTTTCTAAACTGCCTTCGTGAAAGCCCCGTGAGTATCTGTTCATAAAGCCAGGTTTGCACTCTATGATTTTAAACCTGAATTTTGTTGTAGAGAAAAATTGCACTCTCTATGGTTGTGAGTTGAGATTGGCAGTGTGAGAAAAGATAATGGGTGCATCTCATTCAGCTCCCTAGGTGGTGAATTAGTATATTGTGTACACGATTTGGGGCAATGGTTAGGACCTTGGCTCACTACACACTGGGACACTGATGACTCAATTTCTGGCGACATAACTACGTACTTGCATTGTAAATCTTCACCGCTGGCATTTATCAAAAACAGGCAGGACCAACATCTTTCTGATATTATATGTCATATCAATTTGTTAGCTTAATCACATGCGTTTCTGTCATGGTACTGTGTATAGAATGCCAAATAAAACTAAAAATCGCTAAAGTAAGTAATCATTTGAGAGCTACAACAGTGATAACAATGTACTTACAATTGTAGATGAAGTTGACTGAGAATTCCTTTGCCATTTTTTTTCAAGCTGAGAGGCTTCAGAAAAGATTATGTCATTTCAATGCTCCTTGGTTTTTGCAGTGAATTTTGGGATTTTTGAGGGAGTGAATATTCCAGTGCACTGGAAGGATTTTGTGAATAAGACAGCCCTTAAAATGGCCGACTCCCTGATCAGTGCCCTACCTACTGAACAAAGGAGTTGATTGAGACATGCCCAAAATGTGACGTGCTCACCAGATGACTTAGTGCCATTGTGACCAAAGACAGCGAACAACAAAGTTCCGGCTGTGTCACGGTGGTTTTTTTTTTTTATTAAAGTGCCCCAATTATGCTTTTTCAGATGTTACCTTTCATGCAGTGTGTACTATAGCTATTTGTGAATGTAAAAGGTTTGCAAATTGTCAAAGATCAAAGTGCATGACAAATGGAGTTATTGTCTCCAAAAAGATATAAACAATTCTGAACTGCCTGAAACGAGTCATCAGTAATTCCAGCCTTACTTCCTGCTCGAACCTACATAGGTTTGTAATAAATTTGCATAATGCTTGCCTATGGTCTTCATTGGCTACCTGCAAACAACGTCTACTTTGACCTTCCCTTAAGCACTGTAGTTGTAGTTGAAGCCTGTAAGAGTTCATGTTCAGAGGAAGTTTTTTGTGCTGCGAAAGCAAATGCACTTTGCATGCACTTCCAAAGGATGAGGATTTGAAGAGTCAGTGGTTTAAATTCATTTTTACAATGATACCACAGCAGTTTAAGAGTAGGCTATCGGAAAGGTGGGGTTTATAGAGACCAGATCCTTGATCGAACCATTTCAGTCACTGAGAAAAGAGGTGATGCTGCAGTGTATATTATGAGAAAATGTCATTGTTTTTTGACCTTGGATACAGGTAAACCTATTGTAGCAGACCTCCAAAACAAAATTAGGAACCTTTAAAATCTCTTTGGGATCACTGCTACAATGTTTGTCTTAAAACCAATAGTAGGAGGACAGCACAGGATTTTGCAGTGCAATAGTGGCAATGGCAAAATATAAATGAAACCTGCTAATGGACAAAAAAAAAAAAATAGCTCTATTAGGGCTGCATGACTATGGTCAAAATGATAATCACAATGATCTTGATCAATATTGAGATCATGATTATCTATCACGATTAGCGCTGCAACTAACAATTATTTTCATAATTGATTAGTTGGCTGATTATTATTATTATTATTTTTCGATTAAACTATTAATCAGATGGGGCAGGGCGAACTTTCAGTACCATTTTTTTGTTTATTTAAAATAAAATCCACAGACTGAGTGTTACAAATATAAATTTATAACTGTTTATACAAAACAGAAAAGAACCCAACACACACACACACACACACACACACACACACACACACACACACACACCAGAATATATATTATTAATTTAGGACTGTAGTTTAATTCGGTACTTTTTGTGCATCCAAAAAAAATTATGAATAAATACTTATATACACAATATAAACTAAAATAAATTATTTATATATATATATATATATATATATAATTTATTTATATATATAAATATATATATAAATATATATATAAATATATATATATGTGTGTGTGTGTGTATATATATATATATATATATATATATATATATATATATATATATATATATATATATACACAGTATCTCACAAAAGTGAGTATTTGTAAATATTTGATTAAGTCCTTTCATGTGACAACACTGAAGAAATGACACTTTGCTACGATGTAATGTAGTGAGTGTACAGCTTGTGTAACAGTGTAAATTTGCTGTCCCCTCAAAATAACTCAACACACAGCCATTAATGTCTAAACCGCTGGAAACAAAAGTGAGAACATCCCTAAGTGAAAAAATCCAAATTGGGCCCAATTAGCCATTTTCCCTCCCCAGTGTCATGTGACTTGTTAGTGTTACAAGGTCTCAGGTGTGATTGGGGAGCAGGTGTGTTAAATTTGGTGTCATCGCTCTCACACTCCCTCATACTGGTCACTGGAAGTTCAACATGGCACCTCATGGCAAAGAACTCTCTGAGGATCTGAAAAAAGAATTGTTGCTCTACATAAAGATGGCCTAGGCTATATGAAGATTGCCAAGACCCTGACACTGAGCTGCAGCACGGTGGCCAAGACCATACAGCAGTTTAACAGGACAGGTTCCACTCAGAACAGGCCTCGCCATGGTCGACCAAAGAAGTTGAGTGCACATGCTCAGCGGCATATCCAGAGGTTGTCTTTGGGAAATAGACGTATGAGTGCTGCCAGCATTGCTGCAGAGGTTGAAGGGGTGGGGGGTCAGCCTGTCAGTGCTTAGACCATATGCCGCACACTGCATCAAATTGGTGTGCATGGCTGTTGTCCCAGAAGGAAGCCTCTTCTAAAGATGATGCACAAGAAAGCCCGCAAACAGTTTGCTGAAGACAAGCAGAGTAAGGACATGGATTACTGGAACCATGTCCTGTGGATGAGACCAAGATAAACTTATTTGGTTCAGATGGTGTCAAGCATGTGTGGTGACAACCAGTTGAGGAGTACAAAGACAAGTGTGTCTTGCTTACAGTCAAGCATGGTGGTGGAAGTGTCATGGTCTGGGGCTGCATGAGTGCTGCCGGCACTGTGGAGCTACAGTTCATTGAGGGAACCATGAATGTCAACATGTACTGTGACATACTGAAGCAGAGCATGATCCCCTCCCTTCGAAGACTGGGCCGCAGGGCAGTATTCCAGCATGATAACACCCCCAAACACACCTCCAAGACGACCACTGCCTTGCTAAAGAAGCTGAGGGTGAAGGTAACCCTATTAACCATCTGTGGGGCATCCTCAAATGGAAGGTGGAGGAGCACAAGGTCTCTAACATCCACCAGCTTCGTGATGTCGTCATGGAGGAGTGGAAGAGGACTCCAGTGGCAACCTGTGAAGCTCTGGTGAACTGCCCAAGAGGGTTAAAGCAGTGCTGGAAAATAATGGTGGCCACAAAAAATGTTGACACTTTGGGCCCAAATTGGACATTTTCACTTAGGGGTGTATTCACTTTTGTGAGATACTGTGTGTGTGTGTGTGTGTGTATATATATATATATATATATATATATATATATATATATATATATATATATATATGAATCTCTCTCTCTCTCTCTCTCTCTCTCTATATATATATATATATATATATATATATATAGAGAGAGAGAGATAGATAGATAGATAGATAGATCCATCCATCCATCTTCTACCGCTTACTCCTTTTCAGGGTCACGGGGAGCCCGGAGCCTATCCCAGGAAGCATCGGGCACAAGGCGGGGTACACCCTGGACAGGACAGGGTGCCTGTCCATCGCAGGGCATATATATATATATATATATATATATATATATATATATATATATATATATATATATATAATATTTATTTTATAGTATTTATGCATTATTTTTCACGGATACACAAAAAGCACAGAATTAAACTACAGTCCTAAATGAATAATAAAAACTCTCTTTCACTCACTGCCTTTATACATAATATTTTAATTGTGTTTACTTTTGATCATAGTGTTTTAATTAGACATTACAGATCTTACTTGCGCTCCTATTGTGTGTCTACACTGCGCATGATCAGCAATGCGGGCTTGTTACTAACACATCACTTCCGTTATAATAAACAACAGAATTTACACTGCAAGTGCGCAAATACAGCATATAATGACAAGAAACTTAAATTAAACTAAACCTTTTAAGCAGCTTGCACCAGTTTCCCCTGCCCCTTGCACACAGTGGAGCATTTTTGATATAAACATAAGTTTGTCCTCATGCAGCACTGTTTGATCTCCGCTGTGTTTAATATAGAATGTTCCCCTACCTTTCTGACTTTCTTCCTCAGTCATGTGACGATTTTGCCTCCGTCTGATGGTGACTGAGGTCATGTTGGGAATAAAAGTTAATGCTGACAGAAAGTAAACTGAAGAAAGTCATTATCGGTGACTCGGGTGTCTGCTAATGCTAGCGTGCATATGACGTTATGCGCAGTTGCCTGGGAAACGGCTTATACTTCCAATTAGTAAAAAAAACCCCGCTAGTCTTATATTTGAGATGATAATACCTTTCTAAAATCCATACACTTGTCGGTAGAGTGCACAGTGCATAGTGTAAGTGTATAGTACGTCATTTGGGACACAACTTTAGTGTTTACTCTCCGAAGTGTGTTGTCTGAACCGAAGTAACGTAATGAGTAAATCTCCCCTGTGCCATGTGCAGACCAAATAATCAATAATGAGATTCGTTGATAACGATTTTCATAATCGATTATTATTGATTTTGTCGATTAGTTGTTGCAGCTCTAATCACGAATATTCATTGATTTTAGGGACAACATATTTTTATTGCACTTTCGCATTTAAATAAACAGATCACTACTTTCACCTCCATGTTCTGCTACATTCCTGCTAATGTACAAATCTTTGCATCAAATTAGACTGATCCTTAAAGTGCATCATCTCGTAGAAGCAAAATATAAATAAAATTGTACCCAAAATATAGAATAAGTAAAAATAAAAATGCCATCAACCAAATGAAAATATGCATCAAATATAACAATATGCAACCAAATGAAAACAATTCAGGCAAATGCAGAAAAGGCAATAACAGTGCGTACAGTAGGAGAGACGCAGCCAAATCACCCAATACAGAGGCGCATGTCATTTTGTACCGGAACCTGAAAGTTAGCATCACGTACTTGCAAGTACTAGCAAACAGGCTCATAAAATCTAATGATTAAACAAATTCCTTTGGCAGCTGAAAGTTTAGCTTCACAGGTGCATGGCTGGCTTTCCGAATGCCTCAAGACGAAGTTTTGTTTTTAGTCATAAATTATAATAGGGGAAGTCCCAGGGATATCGACAGTGCATCTGGCAACACACACACACATACACACAGGTTTTCCTGTTGTAGTGGACTAAGTAATGGTGCTTTTTGAAGCTGTTGAGACACTTGGTAGAGCTTGACTAAATTCCTCTGGTTTCCTCACTGGTATTGTCAGCGGATACACAGAGGAAAACATCTCTAATTGACCGTTGTTTGTAGAAAACGTTAATTTTCTAATTAGTCTTTTCATTTTCTAATTGGTCTTTATTTTTAATATTTCTCTCTCTTAGAAGCAATATATATAAATAATTTGATATAAATTCATTAGCCAGCCATAACAGGCAAGTTAAAGCTCCAACCCCATGTTTTGGTGAGCTAGCTAGTTAAATGCATTAAGATATATGGTTGTTTTCAGTTTCTAACAAAGTTTCTAATGTAGCACATTGTGTTTGTGACCTGGACAAAAAGTCAGACAGTTGTTGGCAAAAGTTTCAGCCATGAGATGGTCTGTTCTGTCCTTGTAAAACAAATTATTCAAGTCTGACTAGTGCCTTTATTTCCTCTTGATATGTTTAAATGGAACTTGTGAATTGCTTGCTCAGCACAGGGCTCACACCCCCTCCCCTTTCCCATCGACCTGCTCACCAACAGCTAAATACAGAGTCATGGTACTCTACACACAGAAACCCAACAGTGTCCTGACAAATCTTATAACTTGCGGCAATCAAATAATTCATTTGTTTATATGGATTTTAAATATCTTAAAAGTCTATTTCCATTTCACCGGTGTAGTGTGAGAGACAGCTTTGTGCTTTTTGCTTAGTTTTATCAGTGTTTCCACATATCTGCGTGTTCCACATATCTGTATGTTCGTGATTCAAACCTGATTTGTCCAGGTTCATCAATGTTTCCACATAAATGCGTCTTCCTGATTCCGAATAGAATGTCTGTTATCCATCCAATTAATCCACCTAGTATAACCGTTTTCCTGCCAGCCAGACTGGTTGGTTGATGTATGTAGTGCAGCAGGTGGTGGGATTTTGATTGTACAGCATCGTAATGCATAATGACAAGTATTAAAAATAAAAATTCTGTTTTACCAACATCCGTAACGAGTAAGGTTTTTGTATTCTCTGCTTGTTAAATCTAATAGACTGTAATCTGCTTATGCTGTGTTCCTGGGCTAGAGATAAAGTAAACTTTCTCTCATGTTTATCCATCAGTAATGTCTCAATTTTACCAATAGGTAACATGATGGAGCATATTGTCTACTTCACACAGCCAGGCTTTAATCTTGCCTGTTTATTTTCCCAACAATGAATCTGATGTGTCTGCGTTAAGCAGCGAAATTGAGATGAAACTGTAAGAGGAAGGGAAAGGAATGCTTGTAAAGGGTGAGCTGATTTCTGTGTTTGTGTTGGCGTAGCGAAGATGGGATTGCCTTAGCATCCACATACTCTTTATAATTTAATAATAGCCCAACATGGCCTTAGCATTTGGAAACAGGAGTGGTTTTGTATAGCAATCTGTACTTTCCATACTGTCATCTTTTTTGTGCTCTTTTTCATGAATTTTGGCTAAAAATCAGTGTTCTGTTGATTCCCGCTTGTCAGTAATAGTGTTTGTTGACATTAGGCGGTGAGAGTAATGTTTGTGTCAGGCTACTCAGAATGCTTTGCACTTCACACCATACATCCATAGAGGGTCAATAATAGGTTAGTCTGGTCTAGAGCTGCAACAACTAATCGATAAAATCGATAATAATTGATTATGAAAATCGTTGTCAACGAATCTCATTATCGATTAATTGGTCTGCACGGCACGGCACATTTATTTGCAGTAAATGACACAGGATTCTCATTTTCACCGATGAATAAAACCTCATTTATAATTTATCCTGTGAGCACTATTTGTGTATTCCTAATGCTCATCTCAGTTACATATCGATGAATTTGAGTGCAATCCTCTTGTATTATAATCCCTCATATTAACAGTAGGCAGGTAAAATAGTTAAAAGCTTTGGATAATAGTTCACTACTTAATCATCCACTGTGCAAACTGCAGCTTTTATTTAAAAAGGTTTCCTTTTGGTTACAGAGGTTAAGGTTAGATTTAGGTGTAAGCATACCATTAATTAGCTGCATTAATAATTATGTCAATGGAAAGTCCTCACAAGGTAAAACTCGTGTGTGTGTGTGTGTGAAAATCACAGCAGCTGCTAACATAAGCCCATATGCCTTGACATACTAAACCCGCACCCCTTGTCACTGTCATTGTTAAAGCAGAAAGTAGAAAAATACATGAACAAAGTTGGTGCTTCCATGCTAGAACAACTGGCAAGCAAAACCTACCTGAGTTGAATTCTTTAAGTACTTTTAACCTTTATCTCAGGAAGAGTGAATCAAGTTTCAAAATGAGGAAAGAGCTTTTAGAAGAACAGTGGATACAGAAATGTCACAGTGTGTTTGTCTGTGTGTGTGTGTGTGAGTGTGTGTGTGTGCGCACATGTGTGTTTAGGGGTTACAAGCAGCGTGGCCACATCCCGTGTTGGTAGCCAGGCCTGTAAATCCGAGTTCACACTACACGATTTTAAGCCTGATTTGCAAGTCGCCGAGCTCGCCAACAAAAACCCTTTGATCAGTGGCAACTCGACAAGCAATCGGCACTTGCCAATCGGCAGTCAATTGTTATGTGCAAACAGAGGCTCGCCGACTCATTGCTGAGGCATCAGCGACGCCAAATGCTAAATATCTGGAGCTGTTGGGCAAATCCACATCCTGTGGTGTGAAAAGTGTCGTCACTGGCAGTGATTGCGGCGACAAGCTACAGCAAATTAGAGAGCAAGACATGGGGTGAGGTCACAGTGAGGAAGGGAAACCCGAGAACCCTATGGCAGAAGCATAAAGGAGAGAAGCTGTACAAGCTGTAGAAGCTCTCTGTAGCACACACAATCCCTGCTGCCTGCATGTGCTAATCCATTCTTTCACCCACTTTCTTTGTATTTTCCTTTTTGGGGTTATTCAGCACAGATCATTGCACAAACAACTCGTGTTTCATGCATGGTTTTCGCGGCATATAGCCGTGACACTTCTCGAATGTGTTTCATGACAAAACGTAGTTTGGACACCAGATAGAGTCATCGGGTGACATGAGTCATTGTCAGATAGTGTAGTGTGTGGCCCCCTGTCGCCGAGCGATCACGTAGTGTGAACACCACGACTTCACGACTCATGATTACAAGACAGCAAATCGTGTAATGTGTACAGCACAGCGATCTGCCGACTTTGAAAGTTGTGTAGTGTAAACTTAGTAGGGATGCACCGAATGTTCGGCAACTGAAATTATTCGGCCGAAAATAGCAAAAAAAAAAGAAGCACTTTCGGTGTTCGGCCGAATAAGTGAAAAGGCCGAATAAATTTGACCGAACAATGACGTGTTTGATGATGCGCCAAATAGCCTAGCAACCAGAGTGAGATGCGCGAATTTCACAACCTCCACTTCCGGCAGCGCGCTCAGAGCGATGAGGGGGCGCGCGCATGCACGAGCGCATGCTGTTCGGGTTTTGACAACCATGACATTGTTTACTGTGGACACGTGCGTTTGTTTGTTTCTGTTCCAGAGTATTCTGCCACGGCGCGAGTCGTAAGGGAGTAGAGTACGGAAGCAGGTAAAGACGTATTTATTTAAGGGAACATAACATTAGCAACGTGTCTAACTATACTATATCTACTATAATACTCCGCGAGGTGTACAGGAACACGAGCGGTATATATCCCGAATATAATCAGCCGTATATAACCGAATAGAACCATTTTTTGCACTCATGTCAATGCACTTTTTAATGCACTTTTTTGTTGTAGGCTACAGAGTGTTACATTCTTTCAGCAGTCAGTTTATAGGCCTAACATAGGCTATTCAAGGGGGGCTCAAAGATGACCACATAAAAATATTTTTATTTTACTCATTTATTTATTTAAAGTTATATTGTGCCTTGTTGGTAGCCTATGCCTGCTGGAATGAAAAAAAAATGTTCAGTGTTAAATAAATATTTTGAAATTGTAGCTTTTGTAATTGATTTTTTTCTTTGAAAAGCAAGACAAAATAGTAAAAAGCACATTTTGACTATTTAATTTATGCAATGGTGAAAAAAATGGTGAAATAAATGGAAATAACGCGAAAAAACGTGTTCGGTATTCGGCCTTCGGCCAAGCTTTTCATTATATTTGGTTTCGGCTACGGCCAAGAATTTTCATTTCGGTGCATCCCTAGAACTTAGCCTTAGGGTCTAACTGTCAGGGATGTGAGGATTTGGCAGAGTAAACATTTTGTGTCTGTACATGTTTGTGTATAGGATGTAGGCTTTCCACCTCTCACTACACTTACTGAGGTCCAAACAGACATTCATAGAGGAACCAAAACCATTATTGCAAATAACACACTCAACAAACATTGGGGTGGGGGGTTTGGTGCCTACCCCTCCTACCCAGTACCTGCCCCTTCTGCCCTTCTTCTGTCTGCCAGTTCATGTCAGTATGGTCATTAAGGCATGACTCTTCATCCTCCTCCCTGGTATATGAATATCACAGACCAAGAGCTCCTCCCTCTCCTCATTTCCCCCCCATTCCTTTAATTCTCACCACTCTCTCTCTCCTTCTCTCCCCATTACCCGTTTCACTGCAATCACATCTTATACTTCTAACTCTCATAGTCTCATGTAGTATGACAAACACAGCAGGGGGCTATTTTAGGCTGCTGGATTTTTTTTTTCAAAACACATTGTAGGTCATGTGATCAGCTCTTCCTCCTCAGACCTGCTCTCAGTCCTGATGTGTTACTTGAAGTGCAGTTTTAAAAAAAAGGCTGTAATTTTAGCACATTGTACCTATGCTTAACCCAGATTCACAATTCTAGTGAGGGATTATGTTTCACTGTGTGAAGTATAAAAGATCTGCTAACTGTCATGCTTTATTTTCAAGTTGAAAACTCAGGCAGTGTTTTGCATGTTGGTGCACCGATGAAGCTTGATCTACCATGTCACTCAGGACTATTTCTGTCCACTTGGCCCTCCTACCTGGGGAAGGTGGAACATAAATGTACTCAATGACCTTAGTGGGCCTTTCTGATTGGAGGACATGAGACCTATTTTGTATTCTGACCTCTGAATGGAGCTTTTATGATTCAGAATTCAGTTGTTTTAGTACAGTAGTAAAGTACCAAATTTATTTTAATCATACTGATGAGAAGATGGCGGCGCACACAGTTGCAGCGGCTCATGGCTCTCCTTTTCAGTGCTCTTTTTTGTTGTTTTTGTGTTATTTCTTTATTACTTGTTTGTGCATTATCGGTTCTACGAACATCCGCTATACAAGTCAGAACCTTATGGATATTGGGGACCAACACCGAATACCTATTTCGAGAATTTTTCATCACACGCACAACATCCCAGACGACATAGCGAGATTGCCAGGCTCTCCGTGGATTGTTGTCGGGTCCAGAAGGCGGCGCAGACGGAGGAGGGAGAGGAAGCAAAAGCAGGGATACAGGTCCGGTATTATGTTAAGGCTAAGAAAACAACCACACAAGCCACCTTTACCGAGCCTGTTTCTCTCCAATGCCAGATCCCTAGTGAATAAAATCAACAATTTGGAATTACAACTAGCTGGAAATCGCTACGTTCGTGATTGCTGTGTTTTGATTATTACTGAAACCTGGCTTCATCCGAGGATACCCGATGCTAGCATGCAGCTAGCAGGTCGTACTATGCTTCGCTGGGACAGGACTGAGGACTCCGGTAAGAGCAGGGGGGCTCTGTATGTATGTGCATGAGAATTGGTGTAACAACGGAACAATGATAGATAAACATTGTTCCCCTGACCTCGAATACATGTCTGTAAGATGTCGGCCCTTTTTTCTACCGAGAGAGCTAACAGTAGTGATTATCACGACTGTGTATATTCCACCCGACGCCAATGTGAACACGGCACTCTCTCTCCTGTTGAACACCATAAACGAACAGCAGCGGGCTTACCCCGATGGTGTTCACATAATTGCAGGAGACTTTAATAAGGCGAACTTGAAGACTGTACTCCTGAAATTCTATCAACATGTTAAGTGTTTTACTAGAGGGGCGAACACTCTGGATCATGTTTATTCCAACATTAAGCATGCGTATAGAGCCATACCTCTCCCCCACCTCGGCCAATCAGACCATCTCTCCCTCCTGCTCTCCCCTGCCTACACCACCCTCAGACGCAGTGTCAAGACCACTATAAAGACTGTTACCACCTGGCCTGATGATGCATTCTGCAAACTACAGGACTGCTTCGAACAGACAGACTGGGATTTGTTTGAACATCAAGAGCTAGAAACATTAACAGGAACGGTACTGGACTATATCAAGTTCTGTATCGGAAATGTGACTGTGGACAAAAACATTCGGGTTTTCCAAAACCAGAAACCATGGATGACCAAACAGGTCCGCACACTACTCAAAGCCCGCGACGCTGCCTTCAGGTCTGGTAATAGAGCTCTGTACAGAGCCGCTCGTGCCAACCTGAAAGGTGGTATTAAGGAAGCTAAGGCGGTCTATAAGAGGAGCATAGAGTCCCACCTGTCCAGGGAGGTGTGGCAAGGCATACAAAACATCACAAACTACAGAGGCCGTGATACGACAACAGGAGACCTGAGTGCGATGCTGGCAGAAGAGCTAAATTGCTTCTTTGCTCGCTTTGAAACATCCTAACAACAGCACTTATCTGCTCCAGCCTCACCTCCACCCTCATCTGGCTCCTGTACCAGTCCAGCTCTGCCTTCATCCCCTCCTGGTTCCTGCACCACTCTACTTACTGTGAGGGAAAACGATGTTAGACGGATGTTTCTGGCAGTGAACCCCAGGAAAGCTGCTGGCCCAGACGGTGTACCTGGTATGGTGCTCAGATCGTGTGCCCACCAGCTTGCCCATATCTTTACCAGAATCTTCAATCTCTTCCTGGCCCAAGCAGTCATCCCGGCCTGCCTAAAATCAGCCACAATCATCCCAGTGCCAAAGAAGTCGCCCACCACTAGCCTAAATGATTATCGTCCTGTGGCCCTCACTCCAGTTATCATGAAGTGCTTTGAGAGATTGGTTCTTCAGCACATCAAGGACTACCTCCCCCCAGACTTCGATCCTTATCAGTTTGTATATCGCGCAAACAGATCCACAGAGGATGCTATCGCCGTAGCTGTCCACTACGTGTTGAGACATCTAGAGCAGCAACAGAGCTACGTCCGTATGTTTTTTGTGGATTACAGTTCGGCTTTTAATACAATCATTCCGGACATTCTCATCACCAAATTGGTCACTCTTGGCCTCCCCCCCTCACGTGCCTGGATAAAGGACTTTCTCACCAACCGGTCTCAGACAGTGAGACTCGGACCCCACCTCTCCTCCACTCGCACGTTGAGCACAGGTTCTCCACAGGGCTGTGTGCTGAGCCCCCTCCTGTACTGTCTCTACACATACGACTGTAGTCCAAGCCACAACAATAATCTTATCATCAAGTTCGCTGACGACACCACAGTGGTCGGACTCATCTCAAAAGGAGATGAGGTAGCCTACAGAGAGGAAGTCCTAAACTTGGCAGCCTGGTGTTCAAAGAACAATCTGGCTCTAAACACCAAGAAAACCAAGGAACTCATTGTAGACTTCAGGAAGCACAACACTGAGCTGGCCCCCCTTTTCATTAATGGTGAGTGTGTGGAGAGGGTCCACACCTTCCGGTTTCTTGGCGTCCTTATCTCTGCAGACATCTCCTGGACGGACAATATCACAGCGGTTATCAAGAAGGCTCAAACGCGGCTACACTTCCTGAGGGTTCTCAGGAAGTACAATCTGGACCCCAATCTGCTGCTGATCTTCTACCGCTCGTCCGTCGAGAGCCTGCTGACATACTGTATCACAGTGTGGTACGGTAGCTGCACCGTGGCAGACAGGGAGAGGCTTCAGAGAGTAGTAAGAGCAGCACAGAAGATCATTGGCTGCCCTCTCCCCTCCCTGATGGATATTTACACCTCCTGTTGCCTCAGCAGAGGAAAAACCATCATTAAGGACAGCTCTCACCCTGGCTTTGATCTGTTCAAACTGTTGCCCTCAGGGAGACGTTACAGGTGCATCAAAACAAGGACTAATAGATTTAAGAATAGTTTCTTTCCAAAAGCTATTACCATTCTAAACACATACATGTACTGAGTTCACAGCATATGTATATAGTGTCTCAAAACTGTGCATTTCATAGTACCTCCCCCATCCGCCCCAATATCTTGTTTATTTATCTTGTTTATTTATCTTGTTTATTCTTCTTGTTTATTTTATGTACATGTTGGCACGGAACAAAAAAAGGAGTGGCTCTTAATTTCATTGTACATGTGTATAGTGACAATAAAAGGTATTCATTCATTCATTCATTTGGTAGAGTTTTCTAAGGATATCAGTGTCTTGCAACAACAATAACAACAACAAAAAAAAAACTTTACAAACATTGCGTGTTGAGAATATGGTGGTTGTAACTATTATAGTAACCACCCACGACTTAAACACAGAACCTGATATGACGTGGAATTGAAAGAATACCTCTGTTTCCATTTAAAGGGGATTTTTTTTAAAGAAGGGAGAAGAAAATTTGTGCTCTGAATGATACAAAGCTTTGAATGATACAAATATAGCACTGAATTATTATTTTTATTATTACACTCACGTTATTAGGAACACCCATACACCTGCACATTCATGCAGTTATCTAATCAGCCAGTCATGTGGCAACAGTGCAAAGCAAAAAATCATGCAGATACATGTCAAGAGCTTCACTTAATGTTCACATCAAACATCAAAATGTGGAAAATGTGTGATCTCTGTGACTTTAATTGTTGTATGTCGTTTATGTCAGATGGGCTGGTGTGAGTATTTCAGAAACTGATGATCTCCTGGGAATTTCACACACAACAGTCTCTAGAGTTTACACAGAATGGTGTCATGATACCAAAAGTACCGTACCACCACTCGATACCAAAGTCGATACCACGGTGTGATATATATATATATATATATATATATATATATATATATATATATATATATATATAATATATATAAAATAAATAAATATAAAATATATATATATATATATATATATATATATATATATATATATATAATCTAATAAATAAAATTAAAAATTCCTGGAGGACATCCTCCTCTGGTTAATACTGGCAAAAAGTGAGGGTAGGGGGGGGATATTTTAGTTATCAAACATCTGACAGTGACTAGGGTGCACACACACACACACCCCTTATACTCGGAATGCAAGCATTAGTTTAAATTCACTGATATGGTGGCAGGCCAAAAACATTTATTAAAACCATTATCAGTTCAATAATTATTAGTGACTTTAGGCTACATTTTGCTGACAGGACACGGGCTGAATGGCGATGCATGGTGGCCCATTAGGAGGTAGTTAATAACACTGCAATGCGTTAGCGTCGTTAACAAATAACTGGCTATTGCAAACATTACATGGAGCATAACGTTAGCTGGTTTCACGGCCACAATGTCAGCTACCTCAAACAAACATAATATAGAGCCGTCTTTCAGGTGCTTCACCAAATACGAAGTGTTTCCTCGCTTTGTTTGAAATGAACGATAATTCACATACTGGCAACCGATGCTACTTTTCCTCTAAACGAGCCTTCCTCTCTTTGCCTCTCAACGAGTCGGGGAAGAGCTAAACTTGTCGCCATCTTCTGTAGTTTTTCCCATGTGCTTGTAGGCATTCTTCTTCTTCTTTACCACTTGTGGACCGACTGAAACACTTGCGTGTATTTGCTGCCCCCTTCAGTTCCAGAAGAATTGAACCACGGTAACTTCATTAACTACGGTACCTACACTACTGCAGAAAAACAAGTACCTTCATGTTTTAAGAATGTTGGTAATGACTTGGTACTGAAGTATCACTTCTTGTGACATCCCTACAGAATGGTGCGAAAAACAAAAAACATACAGCAATCGGATGGTCTGCCGGGTGAAACACCTTGTTGATGAGAGAGATCAGAGGATAATGACCAGATTGGTTTGAACTGACAGGAAGTCTATAGTGACTCAAATAAGCATTCTTTACAAAAGTGCTGAGCAGAAAAGAATCTCAGCATGCACCACACATCAAACCTTACACAATATTACAATATCAATACCACAATCAAAGTCACAGAGATCACGTTTTTTCTTCATTCTGATGTTTGATGTGAACATTACCCAAAGCTCATGATCTGCATTTACATGATTTTATGCACTGCAGTGCTGCCACATGATTGGCTGATTAGATAACTGCATGAATGTACAGATGTTATTAATAAAGTGGACATTGAGTGTGTACTACATTATATTGATTAAAAGACATAGCATACACACTTGATGTAGTGCATACAATGTGTACAATATATATAGTGCTGTGAAAATGTATTTGATTTTTTCTTTTTTTGAGTATATCTCATACTAAATTGTTTCAGAAATGTAAAAAATCTAAGATAAAACAAACGAAACCTGAGTAAACACAAAATACAGTTTGTAAATGATAATGTTATTTATTGAAGCAAAAACTGTATCCAATACAAACTGGCCCTGTGTGAAAATTTATTTGCCCCGGTAGTTACTAATTCCCCAAATCTATGAAATTGTATCCATAATGGAGCTCAGCTGGACTAGACACACTCAGGTCTGATTACTGCAAACACTGTTCAATCAAATCAACACAAATATAATTTTTTCAACATCATGAAGTTATAAATGGCATCCATGGAAGAGTGGCGAGGTAAAAACCACTGCTAACCCAAAAGAACATTAAGGCTTTTCTGAATTTTGCCAAAACAAACAGGTTCGATGCTCCTCGGGCAGTGTTGGCTTGGCGGTTAAGGTGCTGGGTTACTGATCGGAAGTTTGGGGGTTCAAGCCCCAGCACTGCCAAGCTGCCACTGTTGCTCCCTTGAGCAAGGCCCAACCATCTCTACTCCAGGGGTGCTGTATCATGGCTGACCCTGCACCCTGACATGCTGGGGTATGTGAAGAAAATGAATTTTGCTGTGCTGTAATGTATATGTGACCAATAAAGACTCATTATCATTATGATCCTCAAACCTTTTTGGAGAATGTTTTGTGCACTGTTGAGTCGAAAGTGGAACGGTTTAGAAGACAGGAGTCCCTTTACATCTTGTGTAAACCAAACACAGAATTACATAAAAATAACATCATACATGGTTAAGCATGGTGGGGAAAAGTGTGATGGTGTGGGGATGCTTTGCTGCTTCAGGACCTGGGCAAATTGCAATAACTGAGGGAAACTGAATTCTGCTCTCTACCAGAAAATCCTAAAGGATAATGTCTGGTATTCAGTCACTAAGCTGAAACTCAAGCACAGCTGGATTATGCAGCAAGACAATGATATAAAGCATAGGAGTAAACCCTAGTCCTAGAATCCTAGAAGTAAGTGAAAGACTGATATCCAGTTATTTGAAGCGTTTGGTTGCAGTTATTGCTACTAAAGGTGGCACAACCAGATTTTAAGTTTAAGGGGCAATTAGTTTTTCAAATGGGTGATAGGTGTTGGATAACTTTTTTGCTTGAATATAATTTTATATTATATATACATATACATATTTATTTATATACACATACGTATATACATATATATACATACATATACATATATATATATATATATATATATATATATATATATATATATATATATATATATATACACACACACACACACACACACACACACACACACGCATATATATATTATAATGTATTTAGTTAAAGATCTAAAATTATGTAGTAGAGATACACAAAAACAGAAGAAATTGGGATGGGGCAAATACATTTTCCACAGCACTGTAGTAGTTTCATAAGAGAATAAATTAAATTGTTTCCAGCCTTTTCTGTGATACTGATCAGCAACATTATTTGGAAAAAAAAATACCATAATGGGAATTTATTGCTACACGTTGGTATGTCACATTATATGAAGAAACAAAGCAATGAACCTGTGATGGCATCCCATAAGTCTACAATTCTGACCAACATACACGCAGGAATTTCTGAGGTTCTTAGTATTTCTGATCAGTGTAATCACAAAACAGTCAGGGAAAAAAGGAAAAAAATTCAGGAGCTCATTTGCATATTGCAGGCTTAATATGTTTATACATTGCAGGACAATAATGTGTTTATGGTAGTTAATATTACTGCATGTTATCCTGCTTGCAGTTTTTAAAAGATGTTAAAATTATAGCATGTTTTTATTAATGTTGTTAAGTTTTGCTTTATCTAGGACTGAGTCAATGGCTTTAATCACATTTTAAGGACCATTTGTGCAGGCATTTTGCAGCAGAGTTAAATGGCGGATGTCTCACAGTGTAGTGTGTGCTAAACATGAATGCGTGAGGCTGACTTTTGACCTCTAGGCCAAAGGAATGTGGAAACCCTTTAATCTCAAAACAGAATGTCAGATGCACTTGTGCAATCTGCATGCACTTCCAGTTCTTCTCTCTGAGAGATCCTCTGTACATACATAAAACATTTTCTTAACACCAAATTAAAGAGAAAAGGTAAACATCTGAGTAATATCCTAAACATATTCTTATGAGCAACTATGTGGATAAACACATTTTATTTGCCCTTTATTTAGGCAAATTGATTATGGTCTTAACTTTTGAATTGGAATTGGATTTAAAATATGTAACCATACTGCATACTGGGTTAAATGCCAATGATTTAATTTGAATATGGGTAAGGAGTGCAGGTTTTATTTTCACAGATTTCCCAGGATTGATTTCTTTTTGCCGATGAAGTTGGGAGTTCTCATGGTGTGCTTAGAATATACAAGTTTGTCCTTATGCGTATTTGTATTTGTGTGTGCGTGCATTTGGGGGGTGGGGGATTTGGGGGGTTGGGGTAGATACTGCAAGCATGATGGATTGATTGTGTGTCTCTGTGTGTATGTTTGCATGTGTGAGGAATGTGTGTGATGAAGAGGCATGACAATGAGACAAAGCATCCTGGAGGGGCTCAAAAGGAGGAGTGTCAGCCACTTGTACCCTCCCTGCTGGGTGATGGCTACGGTCATGCAACACAGCTGTCAGTTACCCATACATACATACACACACATTGACGATAAACCAGTTTATATGCTGTTTCACACAATCTAGAGTTGGGGTAGTCGAACTTGACACAGACTCTGACATTTTGGACTCAGAAATGTTTCTGAGTACAGTCGAGTCCGTGTCATGTATAACATGAAAAGAAAGATTAAAAAATAAACAACATATAATCAAGATAGCAAGAAATTAATTAATGTCTCCCTGCCTGACCAGGGGGCTTTCTGTGCACACACTCCTGAAGCGTGTGCACAGAAAGCTGCCTCATCGTGCGAGTACCGCATTGAGTTCTCTTTAGCGGCTTATTACGGCTGGATGGTCAAATAAATACCCACACATCATGTCCAAATGCAGGTCTAGCCCAGTATTCATGCAAACATGACTGTGTTATGTTATGTTATGTTATGTCTTACGTGAATGTAAACAGTTGGGAGTGTCAATACAGTATATTGAATCTGTGCATTAGGTCTTAAAGTGACAGCAGTCTAATAAACCTTCTGCTTGTCTGTGTCATTAATGTTAATCAAAAAATAAACGACAAAGAGAAAATCACTCACTCACTCATTATGCTGAATAACTTCAGTAAATTTAATAAGAATCTATGTCATATAAATCAGAGAAGGAACTCTGAACTACAGTTCCCAGTAACCACTGCACCACAGTCACATGACCACCTGCACTCATGTGTATAGCCACAGTTTGCACTGTATTCTTTGGCATTGTTTTTGTTGCTGTGTTTATGTTTAGTTTTGCCATAGTCTTTTGCCTCAAGGTCATAGTGTCATTTTTGTGTTTTGTTTTGTTCTTTATTAAACTTTAGTACTTCTGCACTTGCATCCGTCTCTACCTTGAAATCTCTTATATGTCATACAGTGAAGTCTATTTTATTTTACGTTTAATTGCTTTATTCAATTTCCGTAGCATTTCTTACATGAATACTATTGATAGACCTACCTGAGAAAACGTATCGTTATCGTGAAATAAGATTGTAGTCATAATGCCCACCCATAAACATTAGCATTTGGTGAATCCATTCTTGAATTTCATGTAAAATATGAAATGTACTTCTTAATGTAGTAAATATCACAAACCCTGTTGATGGGGATATTTTTTTCATTTTAGGAATTAAAATGAAAAAAGTTACAAGAACAGAGCTGTGCTCAGAAATGAGTTTGTTGTCATTAATAGACAGATTAAAAGCAGTAATAAAGCCTTAAACTTGTTGTCAGGACATACTACTAAATATAACTCTACTCTGTATTCTCTTTAATCCTATATAACTGTTGGGGAGAGGCATCAAATCATTAAAATGTCAACTCAAACTGGGGGACACAATATAGTATGAAACACTAGGGCACACTTCTAGGGTGTTTCCTCCGGGTACTCCGGTTTTCTTTCAGAGGCTGATTGGCATGTGCAAAGTGTCGGTGGTGTGTGTCTGTGGTGTGTGAATGTGTATGTGATTGTGCCTTGCGATGGATTGGCACCCTGCCAATCCCCGCCTTGTTCCCCATGCTCCCTGGGATAGGCTCCAGGTTCCCCATAACCCTATAGGATAAGTGGTATAGAAAATGGATGGATGGGCATATACCTTTATATCCTTTTTTTCTTTGAAACCATTGTAGGATTAAATGACAATGGTAAGATGTAATAGTGGTATTTTTTGTTACATTTATGTTGCCATTGGTTTGTGAAGGTTAAAATATAAATTCAACAGCTCAGCGTTGAGTTTACAATTCTTTCAATTTAATTACTTCCTTGACTCGGCCGGACTTGATTCAGACTCTGCCATTAAGGACTCGGACATGAGTCCAACTTGGCCCCTTTTGGACTCGGACTTGATTGGTTAAGGACTTGGTCTCGACGTGAACTTGACAAAAGGTGGACTCGGACCCAACACTACTGTTATCATTTAGATTTCCTGTTTATGAATTTTTGCACTGGAGCTTTTCACTGGCCAACTCTGAACATACTTTTGCCGGTTATGAGATTCAGATGTCAACAAAAATATCAGATAGTATGGACATCCAAAGTATTATTTAGAAGAGACATTAAATATTTCTTAACAACTTTACCTATTTAACCTTTTTTTTTTTTTTTTTTTTTTTTTTTTTAAATAAAAAAGACCTTGCAGAAATGCTTTTGGGTAATGTGGCCTGTGACCTGCATGTAGTAGCGTCTGTATTTTGTGATGTGTGCTTGTTGAATGGTTAAATAAGGGATAATAATTACATTTAGCTGAAGGCAGTGTTTCTGTTTTTGTGTCCTTATTCACTGCTTTACTTATGGTGCCTTATAACAAAGCCTGCAAGAGAAACGGTTTTCATATAAGCTTTCAGTTTTTGTTTACGTGGTACAGAAAAATCATAACAGGAATTTTTATTGCTAAAATGTTTTTTAAGCAAAAAACTATTAGGTGAAAATCACAAATATAAATAAGAGATTTTATAAATATAAGAATTTAAACTGTCCAGTCTACCGACTTTTCTGTAGTCACATAGTAGTACAAAAAACAACCTGTTCTACAACATACATAAACCATATACTGAGCAACATGCGGAAAATTTGGGATGACCACATTTCAAGAAACTTAAAAATGTATGCTTTAATGCTTCCATATTATTTCATTTTTCTGCAGAACAAGCAAAATGAGCAGTACTAATATCTACTGGACCCCACCCATGTCATTTGGGACTGGGTGAAAGAGAGAGAGAGACAGACTGCTATTTTTCTTTAACTTCTGAACCTAAAGAACGGTAAGTGATAAAGCATAAGCCAATCATATAGTTAAAAATAAAGGGCAGTTTTGTAAGTGATGCATTATATGAAAGAAGAGCTTTAGGTGTTTGAATATTGTCCATTGTAGATTTTTCAAAGGAGAGACTGCATAGAACCCGCCCTCTTAAACTCCACCCCAGGCAAGATCCAAACAGAGCCTGGAAGGTTGGGCAGCAACGGCCGGGGTTCAATGGCAACGGCACCATAGGGCTGCCATGGCAGCAGCTGCCACCGATGCCCCACACCACATAACCACACTGACGCCGGAGGACGAGGATCGACGAGCTGCCCCCAAACTGTTTGGAGGTCCAGCTCAAGTGAGGACAGAGAGTGAGAAGGAGACAGAGAAGGAGGAAAGCGGCAAGGAGTGTTTGGTGTGTGGCACTTTTTTCAGCTCACAGGATAAGCTTCAGATCCACACATTCAGTCACACAGGAGAGAAACCTTTCCACTGTTCCCAGCCCCACTGCCACAAGGCCTTCAGCTCCAAATATAAGCTCTACAGGTAGGTCAGTTTGAAAACAACCTTTGTTCACACAGATCATCCTTAAGTATGTGCTCATTGTCCATTCTAGTGAGAGTCCCTTTACATGCATAAAGCATAGGTCACATTGCATGAGGTTGTACAATAAGTCTTGGTAGTAGCTCATATCAATGTTTTCAGAGACATTTAGAGTTGAGTGTGTGTATATATCAGAGCTTGGCTAAAGTCTATCTATGTACTCTCAATACTGGTATCAAAAGTGCTCAAAAGCTCATAACCACTGTAACAGACCACAATATTTAAATGAATAGTTTGTATAATAATGTAAATCATAGTTACTCAGTGTTCTTGCACAAGTTTTTTTTTTTAACTCATCTTTACCTCCACTGTAGGCATATGGCCACACACTCCCCACAGAAGACCCACCAGTGCTCATTCTGTGAAAAGATGTTCCACCGTAAAGATCATCTGAAAAATCACCTGCAGACCCATGACCCCAACAAAGAGGCTTTTAAGTGTGAGGAGTGTGGCAAGCACTATAACACAAAGCTAGGCTACAAGCGCCATGTGGCCATGCACTCTGCCACAGCAGGAGACCTGACCTGCAAGGTATGTTTGCAGAGCTACGAGAGCACTCCTGCCCTCTTGGATCACCTCAAGAGCCATTCTGGCAAGTCTTCAGGTGGTACCAAGGAGAAGAAACACCCATGCGATCACTGTGACCGTCGCTTCTACACCCGCAAGGATGTTCGCCGACACATGGTAGTGCACACGGGTCGCAAAGATTTCCTGTGCCAGTACTGTGCCCAGCGCTTCGGAAGAAAGGACCACCTCACACGACATGTGAAGAAGAGCCACTCACAGGAGCTGCTGAAGATCAAGACAGAGCCACCAGATATGCTGACTCTACTTGGTTCTGGCTCTCCAACCTGTGCTGTGAAGGAAGAGCTCAGTCCTATGATGTGTAGCATGGGCCCCAACAAGGACTCCATGATGACCAAACCTTTCCGCAGTGGTACCCCTTTCTCTATGGGCATGTACAACCCACACCACCTCCAGGCCATGTCCAGCCCAGGATTGGGTCACCATCACTCCTTGGTTCCTGGGTCACTGTCTGCTGCTATGGGTATGGGTTGCTCCATGGAGCCTCCTTCAGCCTTGCACCACCATCATCCACATCACCACCACCACCACCACCCACACCATCCTTCCCCTCCACCCCCACCACACCAGCAACAGACTCCACTGCAACCCCTACCCCAGCAGCAGCATTCCCAGCCTCCCAAGTACCAGCTCGGATCTACCTCATACTTGCTGGATAAGCCCCTAAAAGTGGAGATGGAGAGTTACCTGATGGATCTGCAGAGTGGCTTGCCAGTCCCACCACCACCTTCAGCTGATCCCCATTCTGCTGCCTCACCTAATAAAGATGGTCTGGAGTCTCCACCCGGCTTAACGGATGAGCTGTGTGGGGATCCCCTCCTATCTAAAAGCCCTGCCGTCATTGCTGAATCTCTGTGTGCTGCTAACATGGACTTCTCCCATTTACTGGGCTTCTTTCCGCTAAACCTGCCTCCCTATAGCACTCCTATGAGTTCAGGAGGCCTGGTGATGGGCTACTCCACCTCCACTGCTTCTTCTTCCTCATCATCATCAGCATCTTCACATGCTGCCGAGTCTCATGCTGCCACAGCAACAGCCTCAGTGCCTCTTACCTCTTTGCAACATCAACCTCAGGAGCAACCAGGCTCCAGTGGAGGTCTTGGTCTTGGGTCCCTGCACCCACTCCCACCAGTGTTTAGCTCCAGCCTTAGCACGACCACCTTGCCTCGCTTCCATCAGGCCTTTCAATGAGGCTCCCACCCCACCCTGGTCAGCCACAGGATGAGACAGCTGAGGTGGCCCAGGGAAGAGGAGCTTTAGGGCTCCCTCTAGGGGTGGGAGAATAAAACAATTGAACACATAGAAGCCTTAATTGAAGTGCACAAATGCTTTTAAATGAGCCTGGATAAAACAATTTATTTTCAAAAAGGAAGTAAAACATAGGAAATAAGAATACCATGGAGCGTTTACTTAGGCTTTTTCATCTATATTTTAGTTAAAACTTCCCCCCAACCCTTGTCTCACCAATTACTAGTTAGGAGGCAGCACCAACAGGCCTTTAAGGAATGGTACCACGTAATATATAAAGTAATAATATGATTTGGAGAAAGGCAAAGAATACTGTATAAAAAGTAATGTCTTTTAAGACTCTGAAAGAATAGTTTGAAGTTGTTAAGGTTTTTTTTGTTTGTTTTTTTGCTTTTACAAATATGAGACTTTTTATATCGTCTCTGTTCTATTAAAGTCAGGTATCATTTAATTGCCCTTAAACTAAAACTGCCTTGGCAGCCAGGAGAGGAAAATTAGTGGAGGAATGAAGTGGTGATGTTGCATAAAAATTCTCACCTCTTTAAAAAAAAAAAAAAAAAAAAAAAAAAAAAAAAGCAAATTCATTATACATTTATATATTTAAAAAATTCCCCATAAAATGTATTAGTTCCAGTTGTTTAGACCCCCCCCCCCCCCATATAAAAAAACCACACACTTTAATATAAACAAGTTGCTCCATATAAATGCACACTGCTCTTCTAAAAGGTATTTATTGCAAATACAGATTTTGTAAGCAAATATATACAATAATATACAATAAAAGGAAGAAGGCAAGAAAGGCAGCAAATAAGCTGCACAATTTTACAATCCTGCTTTTATATGCTGTGACCATTCAGAAGTAAGGACAAATAAAAGGATAATGTAAAAAAAATAAAAATACAGGTTTATGTTAATCAAAGGAAGCACTTTGTTTACAGCAGAAGGCACTTGACCTTTTTGGGTTCCCATGGTGACCCGCTGACCCTCAGTTCCCTACTTCCTGCCCCGATTGACCTTTTTCTACCTAGCCAAGCTCCTTACACAGCCACAAGTATATTTAAAGTATTCTCTAGTATTGAAATAATTAAAGTACTTCATAATGGTTTCCTTCTTCCTCCCAGCACTAATTTTAACATCTCCACTGCAAACATTTTACCTCCACTATAATGCCCACCGCATTATAATATGTATGTTAGAAAACACAAAGATTTTAGGCAGGTTAATAGAGGTAATAATCACCCTGACATATGTGAATAGAAAATAAATAAGATTTGGCGGTGGGGGGGGGGGGGGGGGGGGGGGGGGGGGGGTGGAATCTACAAGAGTATTTTTGGAGTGTACGAAATATCACATCAAAAAGATATATATAATTGCTTTTATTTTAGTCAAATGTACTTTAGATAGATGCATTAAAAATTGCTGATGGAATTTTTACAAAAACAAAAAAAAGTCAGGTTTACATAATTATGTAATCTCGGTCAAAAAATGGATGAAGTAATTGCTTTTCATTATAGTCTTCCCTGTACTATTTGTTCTATTCTTTTTTTGTATGTGGGTCAAAGGATGATATTTTGACCAATGTGTAATAGGCTATTAGTAGAATAATCAAGTAGAATGAACTACTCTTTAATCTTTAGTGTTGCTTAGAGAGGCCCATAATGTGACCCAAGTTTGATCAGAATTATTCTATTTCACTATTGGAACAGACCTGACAGATGTATTTAGTGTGGCTCGCATCCTGTGGTCCCCAGACGATTATACTTTTTTATCAATTTATTCCCAGGAGAGCATAGCAAAACCCTAAATCAACGCACTACAAAACAATGTGTTAATAATTTTGCAAAAACGAAAACTAAACAAAACCAAACAACAACTTATAAACCAGTCACGTCAAATTTTTGAAAGAATGACAAATTGATTCCTATAAAATGATGATGGTGCTATTTTCTCCACCAAGATGCACCAAATGCAGAAATCCATCTGAAATAAAGGTCTATTACAAATGGCCAGACTTTAAATTTTGCCCATCCCTAGCCTTGTAGTAAATGTGAAAGTTGATTTAAGAATGAAATTACTCAAACGCAAGGCCACCCTACAAAATGAATTTTAAAAAGTTATGATGCTGCTTTAGCGCTATGGTTGGCAACAGTCATAGACCACTTCTGCAAAAATTCTTCTGCAGAGATCTTTAAACTGAATAAGTGAACTGTTTGTCCATTTCTATTCTCTTTTTACAGCTGCTTCTTCCATTCAAATGAACATTTTTTATCAAAGGGTCTGAAGAAAGACAAAATACCCAGAACAAATAAGTCACCAGACTGGTCTTTGACATTCAAAGCATGGGACAGTTGATTGGGATATTGCCTAGTCGTTTGTTGTCATATTATATATTATTTTCTGTTTGTTGAAACAGGACCTCAAAACAACACAACACATCACCTCATTTAATTTTATTATACTTTTTTTTTTCATACCAAAAACCTGGGGAGAAGAAACTTCTTTTTTGCACAATTGCAAGCTAAAGAGCTAATATTGAAATAATATTTTTGCATATACTGTAAGAACGATCAACACAACTGGTAGGTTCTGACTGAACAAAAGAAAGCCAAATATGCATTTGAATTTTTTCTCACATTCCTTTATATTCAGAATTGGATTGTGTGAAATCTAGTTTCAAATTTAAACAACTTTTTCTTTTGTGTTTATATTGCATGAAGGAAAAGTGTATTTTTTAGCATTTATTACCCTTTCTATCATAGTCTATTGGTGAAATAAAAGAAAAAACTTTTATCTGACAGGCACTTTGAAATGTAAACTTTTCTCTTTTTTTTGTCATCACATTAATATGTGGGATAAGTGTGTCAGGTAACAATCCTAAACAGGTCTAAAACTGCATAAGCAGTATAAGTCATAAAGCTGTGCATTTTTCTTAAAAAAGAAAAGTTATTTTAACAAAACATGAGAAAAATATTCAACAACAAGCTATTGGCAACTTCTGAGTTTGTCCTCCCCAGGTTTTCTGTGAGCTGATCTGAATTTTAGCACTTTTAAACCTTTGAAAAGAGTATTTTTTTCTTGAAATTTCAGCCTTGTGTGTTTATGTTTTTTTTGTATTTGATCTTGTACATGTATGTGCCATTAGTTCGATGTGTAGAATTTATTAATCTATATGTAATTTTTCCCCCCTCCTCTTCCAAAGGAGTAACAGTATTTTTTTGATAGACTTTCACTAATATCGCTGCGTTTTGCCCCAGCTCTTCTTGCTTTGTGCATTTTAGGACTTGAGAAACAACAAATGTGCTTGTGCTTGACTTAGCTTTGAAACCCTTGCTGTAAAAGTCAGTTGAACACAATTCAAAGCTGCACCTTGCTATTTCTGCAAACAAAAAAAAGGAAGAGTTGGAGAACAAAGAAAAACAAAAGTTTAGTTCCTGCCACAATCTTTTTTTTTTTTTTTCTTTTTTAAAATTATCTAAATATTACAGGTTAACTGGTTTACTGGATTGAGTGTACACCCTTCAAATTTTTTGGTTTAGGTTAAGTTTTATATAACAAGCACAAGACAGGGTGGAGCTCATATGTCGGGGAGATTTTGGCAATGATGGTGATGAGTAGTTCCTGGCAGAGGCATCCAAGCAATGCAGCATTTGTAACTCATTGCCAGTTGTGCTTTAGATTAAGTGGAGGCTTCAAAAGGTGAAAGATTTTTTCAAGTTAATATCAGGCGTACTTCTGTGCCCTTTAAAAAAAAAAAAAAAAAAAAAAAAAAAAACAACAACAACAACAAAAAAAAGCACCTCTCACTCACTGAAAACTTTTAGTCAACATCAAAGTGGACTTTAAAACACCACCACCACCACCTCCTCAAGGAGCTACCCTTCTAGTCACCGCTGATGTTTCATTGGAGGAGAGGAAAAACCTTTAAATTGTGTTGTGCTAAAGGGAACATTTATTTGATTTATAATTTGACACTCTCTCTCTAATCATGTATCCCTTTATGATTGATAAAAAAAAGAAAGAAAGAAGCCTTTTATTTCCATTGCACCTACTAGGGATGCACTTATCTTTTTATTTCTCCCAATATGTGTAGGTGTTTAAGCTATTAAAAAGAATATATAAAAAAAATATTGATCTAAGTAGAAAAAAAATTACAATCTGACTTAAGGAAAGAAATGCTTTGCTTTCTTGGAGAGGAAATGTGCTGTCTGTTGAAAAAGACATCAAATTGTAGTTTCATTTATTTTAGCTTAATGTAAGTCTTGCATTCCAAGCTCTTGATGTATCTTGTTTAGCAACATAGTCCTCTTATTTTTAGTACTTGCTTATTACTGCCACCCCTGAGAAAGGAAAAAAAAAGTGAACAAAAAAAAAAGGGAACACTTTCATTCATCTTTACACTATTTTATATAGCATGGGATTTATCAGCTACAGGGAGAATTATATAAAATATATGACAACCAGTCCACTTTGTATCACCTACAATCAGTTGCTGCAATGTAAAGAGACAGATATGTATATTGGTTGATCCAAAGAGATGTCATTACAACAAAACCTATTTACTTATTGTACAGAGCATTGTACCGTTTGACTTGTAATGTATGATGTTAAAATCATTAAAAAGACAAACCCACGGTTTTATACCTTTGTCGCACATGACTGCCCCTTCTTTAACTCCTTCCTGGGGGTGATTTCCTGCTGGCTGTGGTGGGAGAGGGTGCTAGAATAAGCAGCCTAGGTTATGGCTGAAAACTGCCATTCGCATACCATACAGCCAAGGCAGGAAACCACACCGCTGCACACAAACAAAATGGAGAAGAGAAAGAAAGAAAAAAAAAGAAAAGTGAAGGCAAGGTTCCAAGTGATAAAAAAGCAGAGCTTGGCATTAAGGCAGCTTAATTATACCACGATACCTCAAACCTATACTTACATGTCCCAAGGCCCTGTTTAAGCCCAACATTCTCGCAAATGTGCAAACTGGAATAAAATAGCATGGCATCATTTCGTATATGTAAAATGACTGAGAAATTTGAGGTTTTACAGACTTTCTCCGCAGCTTGTACATGTATGTACAGCCTCAACCACTGCTGAGGAAAAAACTGGCTAAACAGAGTCAACAGCATGGTCGTACATATTTGAAAGTCAGACTGAATGCTTTCCAATTTACAAGCAAGCAAGCGTTTTGATGGACTGCATTTCAAATCGCAATGTTATCGGCACTTTTATTGTTTCATACATTTTAGGACTTGACATTCGTTTTAAGGAAGGAGGGCCATATGAGGTTCTTTATAAAATAAGCATGCTTTCAACTTAAAACAAGAACAAGACCTGTACATTACAGAGCTTCACAATGCAATCATACAAAGTGGTGTATTTACATCCACTGTAGACGTACGCAATAATGCGCACAACAACAGGCAAGAAAAAGTACATCTGTAGAAAATATTTTTGTAATAACCCTTTAAACCTTTTTCAGACAGATTATAATCTCTTAAGAAATGTCTGCTAAAAGCAGCTCTCCATATTACAGAATGTGTAGATAGATGTGAAATAATAGTGTTGGTATAAATGCACTGCTTATAATCATGGCTACTTTTACCTCATTGCCATTAACTATTAATGCTGGTGGATCTCCAGAGGTACTGAAATCTGCTTAGATTCCTTCATCACTTAATTGTATATTTTATACCAATACTTCTCTCTGTGATGGGTAAACTTCAGCCTAAAGATAAGGAAATGGAGGTCACACAGTACAGCAGTCTAAATTTAATCTGGACTAAACATAGGTTTGTTTTGTTTTTTTTACATATAAATTTTCCACTATCTTAAGGCAAATCGAGTTAAAACTGATCACAAACACACGAAAAAAAATCAATATACTGACAAAAGTAGTAGTTCTCATACACACCAATAAGACAGGGATTTTAAAAACTGCTACCTCTGCGCACCCAATGGACTTCCTGCACTTCCTCTAGCCTGAACACACACTTCTGTTAGGTGTCGAGTGTTTCCGCTGGTCTGCCATGGCTTTTTGCTTTCACTGCTGTAACAATAACACACGAACAAGGAACTGTCTGATGCTTCTGAAAGCTCTACACTCTTCAACTGTTTTACAGTGGTCCTTCAGATTTTTTTGCCCTGTAAAAAAGAATACAAGATTGAACACTTTGGACAGAAATACAGAGGAAAAAGAAAAACATAACACGATGCACCATGGCAATGTTTTTCAGAACAGCCAGAATAAATTCACCAGTAGTCATGATGTAGATATGCACGTGTGTAAATTAGGAAGATTGAGAAATGTGCTTTCAGAATATCCTGACAGCTCCAAAATTATTGGCACCATTAGAAAAGATGTGTTTAAAAAAAGTTCGGTGCTTAATCTCAATGAAAATATGAGAAAAATCAAACCTGACAAGAGGACACAAGTGTATTTTTCCCTGCCTACATGTTGAGAAGGATGGCTAGAAAAAAAGAAATAAAATTCTCCAAGGATCACAGTTCACCACCTCCATACTAACAACTGTTTGGGAGGTGTGCCAGAAGAAAGCCTTTTTTTTCATCTATAACCAAACATAAACATGAGAAAAAAGAAGAGATTCTTAATTCCCACTGTTAATTAAGGTTTAGGATCTGCGATGCAGTTGCAAAAGAAAGCTCATTTTTGGCTCACTGGACCATTGATCCAGATTATAGTCTAGTAAATTCTAGTAGCATCTAGTGAACTTCAGGTGCTTATGGTTAGATAAATTAACTTCTAGTAAAAGTTAAATTTCCAGTGTGAGATTAACCAGAAAGAAAATTTCTCACAACCTATTTGCCCAACTTGCCAATATCCCTGGAGCTGCCTAAGATTACTTTGAAAAAAATAAACGTTTAGATTCTTTATAAAAGTAAGTTAATATTGACCAGGGCTTGTTAATATGCCCATAATTATAAAGGTACAGGGAAAACTCCAGTATGACAAAGTTGTGATTTTTAATCTCATTTTCTCAGTGCCACATGTTTTTAGCATTAGCTCACACTCCTTCTGCCTACAGACTTCTCCAGCATGCTGTACACACACCCAAACACCCAAATGCCTGTACAATGGACAAGTGTTTGAACCAAATACATAGGAGCTGGTTCAAATGACATATTAAGAATATTTTTAAAATGACTATGGTTTGTAAAAGGATATAGTATTAATCATGTTAGCCATTCTTTACTGTCTCACCCTTATTCCAATGACAAAAAAACAACAACAACAAAAAAAGACAAGTAAATAATAATATCACATACTTTGGCCCATGTGATGTGTGCAACAAGAAAGTCAGAATTAAATAATAATTTTAAAAAAAAAAAAAAAAAAAAAAAAAAAACGATTCCAGAATCCATAACAATGAAATCTGTTTCAGTGGAGGAGCCACTGAGCGATTGGCTGACTTTTCTGGGCACAAACCAACTGTATGTTTTCTCCTCCAGTCCGGGGGTGAAGCTGCACACAACCTGCTTCATGATACGGCCACAAACGTACACTCACTAGTTTCAGTGCTTGTTCGCCAAACCGGAAGGTGAAACAAAAGAAAGGAATAAAGAAAAAAAGGTAACAAAGTGAAGTAGGATTGCAGCTCAGTCGATTTTGACAGCGGCATATATTTTGCGTATGAACATGTAGGCTGCGTAGAAGCCGATTGTTCCTGTCAGGAGCCAGAAGGATAAAACCATCAGGGTTGTGTAGCCAAAATACAGCAAGGAGGGAATGAATTCCACAATGTCCAGCTGAAACAGAGAGAATGAAGTTTATTAAAGATCTAATTCATGAAAAAATATCTAGCATTTGGCTCAAATATCACTTCTATTTCTATCATTATACAAAGCCAGAGCAATAAAAAAGAACTAGAAATCTATTTTCTCTTTCTTTAGAACTGAGGCCCTGTAAATACACACATGGTTTTGTTTAAGCAATTAACGTTAAACACACACACACACACACACACACACACACACACACACACACAGAGAGAGAGAGAGAGACTAATTTTCCCTGTGGGTGCATGTTAAATTACATTAGATTCATTGCAGTTAGAAATCCTGGCTGCTTAACAAAACATAAAAATAAATAAATAAATAAACAAACAAACAAACAAACAAACATCAGCTGCATTACTTCATCTGGTTATGTTACTGTATTTTATTATTGCAATTATTTGGCTGTTTTACAGCTTCTAAAACTAGTGAAAAATAATTGTATTAGGTTTAGTCATATTAAATTAGTCCAAGAGGATTACATTACAGTGTTATTACCTTATTAACGAAGTAGAAAACAGCGTAGACGAGCACGTAAAAGGCGGAACCACCTGACACTATGAATGTTCGCCACCACCACCGGTAGTCCTGCAGGGAGGGGCAATGGACAAATCTCAGCAGCATCACTACTGTATGGATAAGCTGACATTTTAAATTTCATTATTTCTTTGCTTGGATACTTTATATACAGCAAACCTGCATGCTAATATCCAAATGCACATTTTGGACCAAACAGATTAAATGTTTCTTATACAAAACATGCAACCAAAAAAACAAAAACAACAACAAAAAACCCCTGTGCGCACTGGTAGTGAAGCTGGCAAAAATAATGTATCATGTCTGAAATAAATAAACATTCTAAAATGGTCAGCTGAAGGTGTTAGTTGAACAGCTAAAAACCTAATTCACTATGGACTCAAAGACTCTGAACACACCCACACACCTACCTCTGCACAGAGCTGGAAGTAGACCATGACAATACTGATCTGGGAACAGGACACCACCAAGATGATGAAGACCAGGAAGAGGAAGCCAAACAAATAGTAAAACTGGTTCTCCCAGATAGCCTGGTTAAGAAGAAAACATTGTAACGCAAAATGTCAGACTCGCACTGCAGTACACAACCAAGCTAGACAGAACAAATCAGAATGTGTCTTAAGGTTGATTTACACTGAATATCATTCTGAAAACGTATTTTTTGCCAGATATCCTGTATTACAGGTACAATTCCAATTCATCATGCGTTTTAAGCTACACCAGCTCGGTGAGATGTGTAACACAAAAACAGAGTGTTTTTCAGGTGCTGTGCCAATTGTGAATGTAAATGAAGAATAAAGTCCAAATAAATCCATTCAAACCACACTTTTACATTCTATAGGCTGTCATAGTATACAATAATGTTATGATTGTGCAGCATGTAGCTATAGAGAAATAATGATACTCATCACAATCACAACTAGAATCACGTTTTAAGTGAACTGCGTTGTAATTACAGCTGGCCTAAATTCATGTGTCCACATCCTGAATATTTTACTGACACTGTTGTATGTATGGGTGTGAAGTACTCTGTTATAGCATATTAGTAATGCAAAGTGGTGAAGATTGGACTGAAGGTCCAATGGTGAGTCTGGTGAGAACTAGGCAGGGCTATCTCCATTCAAATCAAAGAAACTCCATTCTCTCTAAATTAGGGGTGTTATGGTTTGACTTTCACAGTATGATAATCTAGGCTAAAAATATCACAGATTTATGTCATTGACTATTTAAAAACCTTTAAAAAGAAAATTAAAGTAAAACACATACATACATACAGATATATATACACACACACACACAATATATATATACAAAATAAGTAAACAAACAAACAAAAAAAAAAGTGTACAAAAATATCAAATCCACTAAATGTTGTTTCTTATGAATATACTTTTGACAGTTTTCCATAAAAATCTATACACTGTCGGTATTTATTGTAATTTTTAGATACTTCTGTGCCAAAGTGTATGATTAAGTTATTAGCATGTTAGGAGTCAGCAGCAGAGGTAGCAATGTAACGTATTTACAACAGTAGCAGATTACACAACCAAAGGACTGACAGTGCAGTACACGTCCCCTGAGAAACAGAGTCTGCTTTAGTACAATTTACGCTACGTCCACATTAATCCGGATACATTTGAAAACGCATCTTTTTGTCTAGGTTTTGTCCTTCTGTCCACACTGAGACAGCATTTACAAGTGCATCTAAAAAAAAAATTGGAATATCGTGGAAAAGTTAATTTTTTTCCATAGTTTCATTCAAAAAGTGGCACTTTCATGTATTCTAGATTCATTACAAATAAAGTGAAATATTTCAGGCCTTTTTTTGTTGTTGTTTTAATCTTGATGATTACGGCTTACAGCCCATGGAAATAAAAAAAAATCCAGTATCTCAAAATATTAGAATAAAGAATTTATAATACAGAAATGTCAACCTCCTGAAAAGTATGTTAATTTATGCACCCAATACTTGGTCGGGGCTCCTTTTGCACTAAGTACTGCATCAATGTGGTGTGGCATGGAGGCAATCAGCCTGTGGCACTGCTAATGTGTTATGGAAGCCCAGGTTGCTCTTGACAAAACCCCATAGATTCTTTATGGTGTTCAGGTGAGGAGAGTTGGCTGGCAAATCAAGCACAATAATACCATGGTAAGCAAACCAGTTACTAGTAGTTTTGGCACTGTGGGATGCATGAAGTGCTCTAAAATCTCCTGGAAGACGCTGCATTGACTCTCGACTTGAGAAAACACAGTGGACCAACACCAGCAGATGACATGGCACCCCAAATCATCACTGACTGTGAAAACTTCACACTGGACTCTAAGCAACTTGGATTCTGTGCCTCTCCACTCTTCCTTTGAAAACGCCGGTGTAGACAGAGAGCGTTTTAAAACTAAACTAAAATGCAGTTTTAAGATCTATCCGGATTAATGCGCTATTAGGGTGAGTCCAAAGGATGGGAGATGTGGACTTGTTGGACAATCACAGCCAGGCACAAAAGGGACAAGAACCACTGGAATAATGGACTTGAACAGGGTAAGCAGAAATTCATTTTAATTGGTATTTTGAAAAACTGTAAGGTAACCATTCAAGCATATACTGTGACTAACTGTGAAACTGTAACATCTCTAATTTGCACTAACTATGAGGTATGGTGTTACACTGGACCAATCTGTTACCATTAATTGCTGTTGTGTAAACATACCAAGAGAATAACAATTTTTTTTTTTTTTTCCACAGAGATGCAAAATTCACAATGGAAACCATGCTTATTTTCAAGGTAAACTTACACTGAAAATGAAGAAGAGCTCAATAAACATTGCACCGAATGGAAGAATGCCAGCCATCAGGATCCTACATAGAAAGCAGCAGATTGTAGCATCAATATAACATCAAGCTAGCTAGCTTTTTAGCCCTTGGCAATTCAATACAAACTGTTTAATGTTATTCAAGTTAGCATTGAACAGCTCTGATCAGCAAGTACAAGTAAGCTCCCCCAATAAACTTGGGCAATTAAATTTTTACGCACTGTGTTACTACAGAAAGGCTAAACTTACCCTACAAACTTGTTCATATACCAGCGCTGTTCTGGAACCTGGCGTGGGATCTGGTTGGTGCGTACCGGGTTGTCGTAGGGTTGTTTGCGGAAGCCAAAGTAGTAGCCCAAATAGACTAGTGGCATTGAGATACCAAACCACATACACAACAGAGCCAACATTGTGGTGAACGGGACCTAAAACAGGAGAGAAATCTTACAGCCTGTTCTAGCCCCATCACATTTTAAAGTAAAAATGTGTGTGTAAATCAGCATGAGGTGTGAGAGGAGAGTCAAATTGTACATATACTCACAGCCCCTGAGGAGTGCTCTCCCCAGATAAAACAGTTCAGCACAAAACAGATTCCAAACACTACTGCAGGGTACAGGGTCGCAGTCTATAGATAGCACAAACACACAGAACATGTGAAACAAATTAGCTAGTTTCCCAAGAAGCAGTACAGGCCATGACATGTTTTTAAAAATCAGTTCAATCAGCTTTTAAATCGGTTTAAAAACAGCTTGTTAGGTTTTGATAAACAAAATTCAGACCCTGAATTGTGACATACATTCAAAATAAACTGAGCACTCCTTTTTCTGATAAAAATCCAGTTACAGTCAAATATAATCCCAGAAGATGCAGGGTGAACACATCAGTAGACGACACACCCCAATAGCTAAGGGAACACCACACACTAGATATGAGAGGGGTATAAATAGACAGGTTCTAATCACTGGCAACCAATCTTGAACATCTGATTCTAATTTTATGAATTTGAAACTGTGATAAATGTAGGGGTGTACTTACTTTTTCCTTGTGAATGATCTGTTTTTTCTTGATAACTTAAATTGAGAAAATTACTACAAAAATGTCAATTTTATGTATCATTTGATAGAGTGAATCAGCTTTATTAAAAGGCACTGTTTCAAAGAGGATCAAATGTTTTCTTGTCCAAACATGTCAAAAAAGCTAACAATGTCCATGGGGTCTACTTTTTTTTTCCCCCCACATTACTGTACTTTACTTTCACTATGCATACATGCTATGCAATCAGCATTGTTCATATACCTTTATACAGCTGCATATCTTATGTAAATCTGGATGATTAAAAGCGATGTCCACTAGATGGCATGGCAGAGTCAACATCACTGTCCATCAGGTTTCCATGTCAAACTGTAATGTTTAAAGAGTGACTAGGTCCATTCGTCTTTAAAACTTTCTGCCAAGGGTGTGACTGTTGTCATGAGATGCGTCTCAAATCAAAACTCCTCACGAGACAAAAACATTTGCTAATCTAGAAAAAACAGATGACTGGTACTCAAAACAGACCTCTACACAACTTGTTCACACCACCCAACTTGCTCTCTTGTAATCAGGAGCCGTAAAGTCGTTGTGGTGTTCACACTACGTGATCGCTCGGTGACAGGGGGCCACACACGCACTACACGATCTGACAACGACTCCGTCATCCGATGACTCTATCTGGTGTCCAAACTACGTTTTATCAAGAAAACACACGCAAGAAGTGACACGGTTATACGACGCAAAAACTGTGCACGAAACAGGAGTTGTTTATTTGAAGATGATGTAGGACAAAAACAAGCGGTGCAAGCTGTTTGTGATGATCTGTGCTGAAGAAACCCCAAAAAGGAAAAGACAAAGAAAGTGGGTGAAAGAATGGATTAGCACACATGGGTAGCAGGTACTGTGTGTGCTACAGAGAGAGTTGGACTCGAGTAAAAAGTTGTACAGCTTCTCACCTTTATGCTTCTGCCATAGGTTTCGTGGGTTAACCTTCCTCACATTGACCTCACCCCATGTCTTGCTCTCTCATTGGCTATAGCTCGTCACCACAATCACTCCCAGCGACGACACTTTTCACACTACAGGATGTGGATTCGCCCAACAGCTCCAGATATTTAGCATGCCAAATATCTGTGGCGTCGCCGATGTGTCATTTAGTAGTTCACACAGAACGATCGACTGCCAATTGGCGAGCGCTGAGTTGCCTCCGATCAAAGGGTTTATGTCAGCAAGCTCTGCGACTTGCAAATCGGGCTTAAAATCGTGTAGTGTGAACTAGGCTTAAGAGGCTTTAAAAATTCAAATACTAACTGTAATAGGAAAACTGTTAGTTTTAGTACTCAATAATGGTCTAGAATAGTGTACAAGTGTGCAATTTGAAGCACAACTTTAGTTTGTTTACTCATTAGAATACACAGTGTTACATGGTCCTATACTGCCACCGCCATTTACGTTGGCATTACACCATGCATGAAGATGGTGATTGAAATGCATCAGTCTGGGAAGGGTTACAAAGCTATTTTAAAGGCTCCTGGACTCCAAAGAACCACAGTGAGAGCCATTATCTCCAAATGGAAAAACTCGGCAAAGTACTGAACCTTCCAAGAAGTGGCCGACCTTCCAAAATTCCTCCAGGAGCACAGCAACTACTCATCCAGCAAGTCACAAAAGAGCCAAGGACAACATCAACGGACCCAGAGGCCTCTCTTTCATCAATAAAGGTTGTTACTGTTCATGAATCCACCATCAAAAAGACACTGGGCAAAAATGTCATCCATGGAAGAGTGGCAAGGCAAAAACCACTGCTAACCCAGAAGAATTCAGCTCATCTGAATTTTGCCAAAACACATGGAAGTGCTTGGTTGCAGTTATTGCTGCTAAAAGTGGCACAACCAGCCATTTTTAGTTTAAAGGAGCAATTAGTTTTTCATATTGGTGATAGGTATTGGATAATATTCTTTTTCTTCAATAAATAAAAATAAATAAACAAAAACTATTGTGTATTTACTCAGATTACCTTTGTTTTATGTTGTATTTCGTTTGAAGATCAAAAACTATTTAGTATGATATATACACAAAAACAGAAGGAAATACTTTCACCCGACTAAATGGCCAAACGTTTGTGGACATCTCATACTCAGACTCATGCAGTTCTTCCCTAAACCACAATGTTGGAAGCAAATAATTGTATAACATGTCTTTGTATACTGTAGCATTACAATTTCCATTTACTGGAACTAAAGGCCCCAAACCTGTTCAATCATGACAATACCTCTGTGCACAATGTGAGGTCAATTAAAACATGGTTTGCTCAAGGCTGGAGTGGAAGAACTCAAGTGGCCTGCACAGACCCCTGACCTCAACCTCACTCAACACCTTTGGGATGAATCTGAACCCAGACTACATTCTAGGTCTCCTCGCCCAACATCAGTGTCTGATCTCACTAGTGCTCTGGTGGCTGAATGGGCAAATCCCCAAAACTACTGTCCAAAATCTAGTGGAAAGCCTTCCCAATAGACTGGAGGTTGTTGCAACAGCAAAGCAGGGAATAAATCTGGAATAGTAGGATAAAAAATAATAATAAAAATAATAATAAAATCATATGAGTGTGTTGGTCAGGTATCCACAATTTCTTGGCCATATAGTGTTTATCAGTTGATGTGGAAACACAAGACAAACAGCATAAAATGCAGCACAAAGCTGTTATATAACACAAAAAAATAAAGATGCAAGTTAGACTCAAAGTATTTATGTCTGATGTGACATGGTGATTTATTTCAAGGTTGAATCAGGAGAGAATAAGGACATAATGCACATAACTATCTCACCATGTTATTACATTACATTTGCTACCACTTGGCCCAGTCAAATAAATTTCCATGCAACCAAAACCTGGGATGGCGCAGTACACTTCAGTTTCCACTTACCCAATGGACTAGCTAATAAATGTATGATCTGTCTACCCCTGAGATGGGATGAATTATAGTGGTTTTAAGATTCAAACATTCATCATAATATTACCATTAGCAGGAGTAAAATAAAACTGGTAAAATTTGTTTAGGCAAATACATTTTTGTCAATTGTAGCTATAGGTTTCTGTATTGTATAAAAGTGCAATTACTCACACAGAAAGCTCCTTTCTTCCATCTGTGACCTTTCAGAGTGCGATACAGTCGGCCAGCAAAGTAACCTCCAAACACACTGGAGAAACGATTACCAAAAAAAAAAAACAACGACAAACACCCACAGACATATTAAAAGAGCTAGGGACTGATATGAAATCCCAAAAGCATGCTTCACACACAGGCATGTGTACATACACAAGCATACAGCAATCTCACACACACACATACATAGTTACAAACATGAGCTCATCTTACCCCATAAACATAAAGAGGAAGCAGGCAGTGGTCATCAGAGCCCCCCGACTAGATGGAGACAACATGCCTAGCATGGCCACGACTTTATCACACAAACACACAAAAACACCACTGGTCATTAGTGTTTTTTCTCACTGGTAGTCTAATGATGCTTTGCATGGATGTCCTACTCACAGATAACAATGAGGATCATACAAAAGAGCTGAATCCCAGAACCTAGCAGAGAACTAAGAATCATGGGATACCGAGGTGGGCGGAAAACATCTCCGTGAACATTCTTCCAGCCAGATTCTTCCATGGTGTCCTCCTGAGAGAGATTGACATTAAACAGCGTTAGTAAATGCAAACTGAGAAGAAGACTTTAAGGCAAGCACAAAGGCAGACGTGATGCTCTTACAATGTCGTCCTCTCTGTTGTAGTTCGCTATGTCTTTCCTCAAGGTCCTGATGATTATCATACTCAGGATGCCTGCAAACATGTAAACGCAGTTCCTAATGAGCTGCTGTAACAAGAAAATCTAGTCTAGTAGCATTCAAGAATATTATGTATTTTTTATCACTAGCCTGTCTGTAAGTAGTATCTGTGGATATGCTGCAAAGTACAGAAAAATATTATTGCCCATGGACAGAAAGGTTGAAAAAGCATTGGAGTATGTGTTAATTTCACTGACGGCCTCCCCCCACCCCCCCATGCCTCAGACGAGACGACACCAACCTCATTAAACACTTTAACCGTGACTATATCAACATGCAATATTGCTGATGAAAAAAGACAAGCCTAAAATGTAGTTTAAAAAATAAAAACTTCAGCAAAATCTCTCTTTATTGTTGTCAACAAAAAAGGGGAGACAAAATATTATAGACTTTTTTCCTGCCGAAAGCGAGTTCCGCACATAAGCACAGCGGGGATATCGTTGACTATTGTGATTGGCCAGAATACCTACAGGTTGCAGCCAATGGGAACGCTTCTCTATCAAGGCGCATCCTCACAGGAACTAACAGACCACCTCAGGTCTCAATGGAGCTGAAAACAATTACTTTAACAGATGCGAACAGTTACTTTAACAGATGCGATACTAGAAACTTTGATATGGATAAAGCTTTCATGTACCTGAAATGATCCAAGTTAATTATTTTGAACACCCTTATTCATCTTCATTTATTTTCACCATCATAGCTTGCCAACTATTATATTGACAGTTATGTTAGCCGACATGTTTTGTACAAATAGAAACTTGGTCAATAGAGAGAGATATAGAGAGATATGGAATGTTTGTAAACTGTTTAGCTGTCATTTATGCAGATTCTCAAACCACTATGGGCTTTTACTGTGCTTTCTCTTTAATTTTTTTATTGCACTGACAGTATGCCACTCTTATTTTTGTTGATAGTAAAAAAAAAAAAAAAAAAAATTTAAAAAAGCCAAGAAAGAGAAAGAAGAGTTTGAAGGGGAGAGAGACTGTCAGTTGGGCAGAATGAAAAAATATAATTTCATATAGTTAGAAACAGAGGATCATGATATCAGTCCACACAGGATTTCACAGAGTTTATTTTTTTGATTGCTCCCAGCAAAAATACTTGCGATGCCACTTGGAGGTTTTTTGTTTTCTCTTTTTTTTGGCAGAAAATTACTTGAATTGGTGAAATTGCAATCTTTCACAGAAATGTTTGTTGATAAATGAGACCTTTTAGCTGTTCTCATGGTCGACGCACGTGACTCAAAGAGGGCTTTGGCTGAATGCATGTTGTGATGACATCACATGATGTGTATTGGCCCAAATCTGCAGAAAATTTGAGGTAATATTGAAAAATTGCAAGCTCCCCCTCAGAGTTTGCTTGATTTTGTGTGAATTTCTGCAAAATTGCGAAATCCGGCAGGGACTGTGATATGGAAGATAAGCATGAATGAACTGTGTTTGTTTTGTGCCGCACATAATTCATGAATGTTCCTGCCTTGATACTCAAGAAAACATACTGTTTGGAGGAGACATGAAATAAGTGTTATGTAATTATATATTATAGAAGTATTTATATGTTTCAATTATATTTCTATATATAGACACCCCACCATGGATCTTCAGGAAGACATGGATTCTATACATCTATGCTACAAAATAATAATAATAATAATAATAATAAAGTAAAATAACACAATGTTTGCAATGCATATTAAATCATGCATTAATGAAATCTGAAAACCAATTTCTGTACACAGGATCTTCTTGAGTTCCAGTTTTACACAAAATAAATTATTTTTACCTGACAAGAAGAATACAACCACCACCGAGTTGACTATGGAGAACCAGTGAATCTGTACATCGCTCATATTGAGGTATGTGTCCCAGCGAGACGCCCACTTCACCTGACTCTCCTACACACCGGCAGAGGAGACACAAAGGCATTAGGAATTTATAGGATATATGGACATTCTGCTGAAAAGGTGGCTGATGTCTCACCTCCCAGTGCACAGAGTAGGTGAAGAGCACACTGTTCTCTTTGGTCGGATCAATCTCTTGAGGAGCAGAACCACTCGCCTCTGGAAGCGTGCATGCACCATTCGATTCAGCTTTCAGGTCTAAGAGAAATTTGCATTTTAAATCCTGTTCACACCGGGACGATTTTCGCAGCACGAAAAACGGTCTGTTTAACGCCCCAATGGCTGTCAATGAGAGTGTTCACACCTAGGCGTAAAACCTGTGGCGTCAAAGTGTCACATTTTTACAACATTGAGGGGTTAGTTTTTTTTTTTTTGATGCGCCGCGTCCAACCAGTGAAATTTGCGCTGTTGTTCACATGCCCGGATCCGCTGAAGTTACATAAAAGTACGACTTGATGGCGCTCAAGCACAAAACTGTCTTACTGACGAAGAAGAAGCCGAAAAAGAAGACGAAGATGCCAGCACCCAACATTTTAGTGAGAGTGCATAAGTGATATACCTGAAATAAAATGCTCACTGCTAATAAATCCTTCTGCCTACACACAAACAAGGTATCCTTTGAAAGCACCAGATTCAAAATTACACGCTAAATATTATATACGGTATCTCACAAAAGTGAGTACACCCCTCACATTTTTGTAAATATTTGATTAATCAGCCATTAATGTCTAAACTGCTGGCAACAAAAGTGAGTACACCACTAAGTGAAAATGTCCAAATTGGGCCCAATTAGCCATTTTCCCTCCCCGGTGTCACGTGACTTGTTAGTGTTACAAGGTCTCGGGTGTGAATGGGGAGCAGGGGTGTTAAATTTGGTGTCATCGCTCTCACACTCCCTCATACTGGTCAGTGGAAGTTCAACATGGTACCTCATGGCAAAGAACTCTCTGAGGATCTGAAAAAAAGAATTGTTGCTCTACATAAAGATGGCCTAGGCTATAAGAAGATTGCCAAGACCCTGACACTGAGCTGCAGCACGGTGGCCAAGACCATACAGCGGTTTAAATAGGACAGGTTCCACTCAGAACAGGCCTCACCATGGGCGACCAAAGAAGTTGAGTGCACATGCTTAGCGTCATATCCAGAGATTGTCTTTTTGAAATAGACATATGAGTGCTGCCAGCATTGCCGCAGAGGTTGAAGGGGTGGGGGCTCAGCCTGTCAGTGCTCAGACCATACGCCGCACACTGCAGAAAATTGGTCTGCATAGCTGTCGTCCCAGAAGGAAGCTAAAGATGATGCACAAGAAAGCGCACAAACAGTTTGTTGAAGACAAGCAGACTAAGGACATGGATATCTGGAACCATGTCCTGTGGTCTGATGAGACAAAGAAAAACTTATTTGGTTCAGATGCTGTCAAGCGTGTGTGGCGGCAACCAGGTGAGGAGTACAAAGACAAGTTGTATTTTGCCTACTGTCAAGCATGGTGGTGGGAGTGTCATGGTCTGGGGCTGCATGAGTGCTGCCGGCACTGTGGAGCTACAGTTCATTGAGGGAACCATGAATGCCAACATGTACTGTGACATACTAAGCAGAGCATGATCCCCTCCCTTCGGAGACTGGGCCTCAGGGCAGTATTCCAGCGTGATAACGAGCCCAAACACACCTCCAAGACGACCACTACCTTGCTAAAGAAGCTGAGGGTGAAGGTAACCCTATTAAGCATCTGTTGGGCATCCTCAAACGGAAGGTGGAGGAGCACAAGGTCTCTAACATCCACCAGCTTCGTGATGTCAACATGGAGGAGTGGAAGAGGACTCCAGTGGCAACCTGTGAAGCTCTGGTGAACTCCATGCCCAAGAGGGTTAAAGCAGTGCTGGAAAATAATGGTGGCCACACAAAATACTGACACTTTGGGCCCAATTTGCACATTTTCACTTAGGGGTGTGCTCACTTTTGTTGCCAGCAGTTTAGACATTAATGGTTGTGTGTGGAGTTATTTTGAGGGGACAGCAAATTTACACTGTTACACAAGCTGTACACTCACTACTTTACATTGTAGCAAAGTGTCATTTCTTCAGTGTTGTCACATGAAAAGATATAATCAAATATTTACAGATATGTGAGGGGTGTACTCACTTTTGTGAGATACTGTAATTGTATTTATTATGTTGTGACTATTTTTTGAATGAAATGCAAGCATAAATTCTAAATGATCCATTTAATTCTTTCAGTGTTGTTTTCTACACTAAATAGCATTGTTTGTTTCTTTGTCTCATCCCTGCTATGGATTGATAGTCCACTGTATTTATTTTGTACCTGGCATATATTTGCATATAAGCATTTTTGACCTCTTATTCAAATAGCTAAGTGTCCCATTATTGCGTCGTTACATTATCATATTGACCACACACACACCCACAAAAAGACAATTCATAAATTTGTAGGAACATTAATATTTTTTGGGCACAACAATAGATGCCCTATACCCACATAAGTACATGAATGCTATTGCTGCGACTTTGATATAATTGAAATCATTGCTTGTTTAAAAAGCGTATACTGTTTAAAATGAGAACGTTAAGGATTTAGCTTTAAAGACGTATTTGTTGCAGTGGCCAAATCACCAAATACGTTACATTTCACAAAAGTGCATATGTGCTTTAGCCAGTTCACAAAGTGTGTGAACGGCTTAAAGACGTAAATACTGGCTCTCTTCTTCTTCTCAGTGATAAGCGGGTGTCAGAAACGGAAAGTTGTTCAGCACCACCTTGGGAATTTATGATTTTCAATAAGCGCCATCTACAGTCAAGGAGTGAATGTGCACTTTCATTCAGTGCGTTTCCCACATTTCGTGTGAACACAAAAAAAATGTGGCAAAAAACAGACCGTTTAAAACGCTGCGGAAAACGTCCCGGTGTGAACAGACCCTTAGATTTTACTCATTTGTCAGTCTGAGAAAAAGAGTGCACACACAAGAAAGGGAGGGAGAGAGAATAAAGGAAAATGAAAGTACATTCATGCACACTTGTTTTAAAAAGGTATCAATTATGTACGTTAGCAACCAGCAATTTCATCACCTCTTGTCCTTCACTTCGCTGTTTTATAAGGGAATATTCGATCTTAAATTCTCAACCATCATCATAAGAATATATGACTTTATACCATGGTCTGTCTGAATACTCAACTCTGATTGGCTAGAGGGTTGTAAGGCTTTTCTTTGTGGAGAGAACACAAAACAGTCTTAAAATACGCAATCACAAACTCTAACATCCTGTTATGCACAACAGTTTTAGGGACAATAGAGGGTGTCTTTGCAGTTTCACTTACCCATGGACATGGTATTTGGAAATTTATACTGTTTGACAAAATTCTGCCAGTACACAACCCACCATTAAGTTTTATTATGCCTCATATTCCTCCAGGATGGTGAAAGCAGCTCATTTGACTGTTATTTGTTAGACTGTTTGAGTGAAGGTTTTACCTTCTAGCTTGACGCTCTGTGGCACCACCTCGAAGCGTACAACACGGTAATTATGCTCCTCTTCCTCCTCCACCTTCTCTTTGTGGTAGTACAGAATGAAGGACAGGTGGTTGTGCAAATAGTACTGCATGAACCAGAAAACATGTAAATTTACTAAATGTTACAAGGCCACAGGGATACCACAACACACCAATCCCCTAGTACTCCATCATGAGTGTAGCACTTAAAGATCTAATCCTGGGATTTACCAATCATTATAAAATGGTATAGCTTTCTTTTTCCCAATTCCGAAATCATATCATCAGCTCTTACTAAAGGCCCTCTGTATTAGGAGACTTATATGAGGCCTAAACCGTCTACATATTGTTTCTCAGAATCATGGTTTAACTAGAAACGTACATAGGCATACACAGGTTAAACAGGTTTATGTTCTGTAAATGTCATGATTTTTGGCCTTAAAGTGCACCTATTATGCTGTTTCAGATATTACCATTCATGTAGTGCATTATATAGCTGTTTGTGAATGTAAAAAGTCTGCAAAGTTTCAAAGATAAAAAGTGCAAGACAAATGGAGCTATTGACTCCCAAAAGAAAGAACCGATTCTGAATACCTGAAACAAGTCGTCAGTAATTCCAGAGCAATTTGAGACTACTTCTCAAATCTAGCTGAAGTCAACACGGGATTTGCGAAATGATTATTCATTAAAGATGGGGCCGAACCCACTTTATTTGGACCATCTTGCACCTCTGGACCACAACCAGTAATTATGATTAATTATTTGTGTGTATATTTTCTACCGAGTGTTCCAAATGCGTAGTTTTGTGTATACATGTACAGCCTCTGCTAACCGGCTAACTCACGTTATTGCCAAACAATATATAAACTGACCACTGTGAAACGTCCTGTTCTCGTCGTACTTGCGATGGTGGTTCAAGCTGATCTTCCGATGCATCACGATCAGACTCTGGCTCAAATTGATGAGGTAAAACTGACGACATTATTACTGTGGTAATAGGCATTTCCATTCCGACACTCGTTGTAAGCGGTAGACCAATCACAACAGAGTGGGACATCTGACCAATCAAAGCAGAGCAGGCTCTCTGAAAGGAGGAGTTTAGAGTGAACGGCTCCTTGAGCGTGTGATTTGTGATACTGAGAAAAAGTTGATGCTGCAATGTTAATTATGAGAAAATTCAAGTGTTTTTTGACCTTAGATGCATATAAACCTATTGTATGAGACCTCTAAAACAAAATTAGGCATGTTTATATAGCATAATAGGTGCACTTTAATGGAAAGCAGCACATTTGCCATAATAAAGTGACAAAACACTTAATAAATTCACTTTACTAGCACTTTTTCACAGACAAATACTTTTCAAACCAGCTCTACTAATTGAACACATAAGGGCAGAGTAGGATACTATACATAGTACACAGTCACTAAATATTTGGAGATCCCACCCCGAGTCTACAGGATGTAAAAATCCTGTATTTTGTCCTGTGTATTTTTTATAAATGTTCAAATACATGAAGCATTGGAAAATGCAGGATTTCCCAAACTGAAAGCCGTTTCTCTTTTCTACTGTATTTCAAACAGATGTAAAGTTATAGCATTATGAATTTGGGTTACCTCCAGAATTGAAAAGGGAGAAACTTGCATTTAAAGATTAAAGACACCAACATACTAATTGTCTAAAGGCAACTACTATTAATCGATTTGATTTTAACGATATATATTAAATAATACACAACCGATATTAATGACCATTACAATTATGCCCATTTTTATATCTGCCTTCATTCATAGGCTATAGACAGACAGGCTATTCACAAGTCCCACCAAACCAACAGTCATCTATTTACAGAAAAACAGCATCTGTGACACCAAAGATGTCAGCACAGTCGACATCGGTATATATCATCACCTGAGGTAGTTTACACACTTGTGGTATTTAAACATATCACTTGATGCTTGACTAATCACTGTTTGCTCTTACATAGGTGGAGAAAACAACTGTTTATTCAGTAAAGTTTACCATATTTAAACATGTTAGAACTTTGTCCTCAGTCATCTGTACAGAGCATGTAAGAATAAAAATCCCTGTCCATCTGGATTTCATGACAGACTGTAAAATGTTTAGTGATTCCATTCACAGCAATTGAAATCACTAAACACATTGAGAAGCACTGTTTGTCTCCACTGTCATCATGACTGCTGTCGTGAGCTGTGTCTCAAATTGAATACTACTATGACTCTACAGGTTAATTTATAACATTTTTGACATGCGTTTTTCTGGATTTTCTTGTTGTTATTCTGTCTCTCACTGTTCAAATAAATCTACCATTAAAATTATAGAATGATCATTTCTTTGTCAGTGGGCAAACGTACAAAATCAGCAGGGGATCAAATACTTTTTTTCACCCTCACTGTAGGTGGAAAAAAAATACTGGAACATGTGACCAACAGGTGTTTCTTGTTTACTCGGGTATGTCCTGTTAGATAAAAAAAAAAAAAAATATATATATATATATATATATATATATATATATATATATATATATTTTAAATTTTTAAAAATTTCAGATTTAAAAATAAACAGCTCTGAAAATCTACTCTTGGTTTTAACCTTCAGTTTCTCCTGTGAAGACTGCATTTTTTATTAAAAAGGATAAAGCCCAAAGTATACTTCACTTTTTGTGCGTGACACAAATATAGTCATCAGCAGAGTATGCGCGCCTCCAGATTTTTCAACTTTTACAAAGTATATGCAGGTCGGACATGCGCATTTAATTCTTTTGCACTATTTGTTGTTCAACAAGGTGGCAACAATGACCCAGGGCCGTTGATTCTGAAGGTAGTCGATGAAAAATCTGAATAAACTGCCACCCCTCACGCTTTTCTGGTTGGGTGGTCGCATAGACCATCTTTTCTTTTTCATTTAAATTTCTGCTTCCTCTAGTAACAATAAGTGAAGCAGCATGTCTTTCTCCTCCATTGTTCTTCGTGTTGTTATTCCTCTTTGTTGTCGTCCTTCACACCAGAAGACCTGATTTACTGCTCTGTAGTGACTCTTGTAGGCCAGGAGGGGTAATGCAAGTTGTTGTAATACTCATGCTTTGAGCGCCTGTGTACACATACATGCCAAATTGAGTATACTTTGAAAGGCTATGTGTACAACTGTGCAAATATGCTAGCGTACACGTAGAAAACAACTAAGTATACTCTGGGCTTAAGCCAACATGAAGCTCAGAGAGCTGTCTATGGGAGAAAAGCAAGCCATTTTGAAGCTAAGAAAAGAAGGAAAAAATCAACCAGAGGCATTGCACAAACATTGGACATAGCCAACAGAACAATTTGGAATGTCTTGAAAAAGAAAGAAACCACTGGTGTACTGAGCAACAGACTCTGACTGGGTCGGACAAGGAAACCAATAACAGCTGATGACAAACATTGTGACAACTGTGAAGAAAACTCCCAAAACAACAGTCAGTGACATCACCAACAACATCACCAACAACTTCCACACGGCAGAGGTGAAAGTACCACAATCCACTGTTTGCAGAAGACTTCGAGAGCAGAAATGTAGAGGCCATACCAAAAGATGCAAACCACTCATGAGCATTAAGCATCAGATGACCAGATTGGATTTCGCAAAGAAATACAGCCACAAAAGTTCTGGAAACCCCTACCAAAGTGATGGAAAGGCCAAAGTGTGGAAAAAGAAAGGATCTGCTCGTGATACAAAACATACAAGCTCATATGTCAAACATGGTGGAGGTAGTGTCATGGCTTGGGCTTGCATAGCTGCTTCTGAAACAGGCTCACTAATCTTTATTGATGATGGTAGCAGCAGAAAGAATTCAGAAGTTTACAGGAACATTTTGTCTGCAAATTTACAGAGAAATGCATCCAAATTAATCAAGAGGAATTTTATCACGTAGTAAGACAATGATCCAACACACTGCCAACTCAACAAAGGACTTTATCAGGGGGACAAAGCAGAAGGTTTTAGACTGGTCAAGTCAATCACCAGACCTTAACCCAATTGAGCATGCATTTCACCTCTTGAAGAGGAAACTGAAGGGAGAAACCCACCAAACAAACAACAAATGAAAAAGGCTGCAGTAAAAGCCTAGAAAAGCATCACAAAAGAAGAAACCAACAATTTGGTGATGTCAGTGAGTTACAAGCTTGAGTCTCAGCAAGGGATATGCAACCAAATATTAAGTGTTATTTACTTTACAGGAACAGATAAGTCTTGAAGTCAAATACTTTTGCTCGCCAAATAATAGGGTAGTCTACTACAAAATATTCTATGTTTTATGTTGTTTAACACATCTAGATGTATATACTATATACATGTATAGACTAGAGTATATTCCATACTCTCATCTCATATCCATCTTTTGATCTCAAATTCATAGACATCAGCCTTTGGTGTATAGCACAAACCAAATGAATTGGTCCTGACTTCCCAGTAGTTTCAGAGGGAAGTGTATGTGCAATATGTTATTAATAAAAAAAATTTGGCCAAAACCTAATTTCTGGCCAGAATTCGGTCATAATAACATCCAACAGGTTTTTCCAGACCACCACGTAAATAAGATTAACTGACAGAGCCAGTAAGTGCACTTACTTTGTTACTGTCAGTGAAGCCCAATCTGTAGCCATGTTCAAACTGGACATCTTTTACTATGTCCTTCTTCTGTTCCTCATCTGTCCCTCCCTCTCTGTTTGGGTAAAACTCCAGCCTAGTGGCCACTGGAAGATTGTCTGCAATTCTGTTAATACACATCAACTGGTCAGAGGCATTGCAATTAACATAATGTAAAACAAATAAAATGCTAGCAACAGTTAACAAATGCCATTAATAAAAAAAATTTGGACAACAAATGTCATGAAAAAATTCATAGCATTCTTAAAAACAGAGAATGCAATAAATTGTATAGAGCTCAAATGTACACTTTTGAGAAAGGGTTCATCATTTATCAAACGTAATAGAAAATTGGACTCCACTATCGTATTAACTTTTTGAATATTTCTAATATGAAATATACACTGTAATATCCTGTTCTCAGGCTGTTTTTCAGCTTATTTTTTTTATGTTTTTCCCACCAAAAAAAAAGAAGACAGCTGGAAGGCACAATATTTCCTACTAGTGTTTTGTAATAACTTTGTACAGTCCAGTAATCTAGAACAGTTACTATTCCAGTTTCCTGAAAGACAATGCATTGCCTACCCTACACTACTGTAAGACTTAAAAGGCATTAATGCAGTTTCATTACCATATTTTCATGCCCTTAAGCAATATAATAAAAATTTAGGTTGAAATTTAAGTTGCATTGTTTATACATTAAAAATTCTACACAAGGATCCCCAAACAGTGCATATTTTTGCTGGGTAGTCAGCAGTAGATAACTAGCTAATATTCCAGCTTTGTCTTGCGCTGGCTACGCTGATCCATCACAAATAGGTTAACCTAAATAATTTAAAATTGCAACTCAAATCTATGGAAACAGCAACCTTCATGCAGCAAGACGCTGAGCAAATCAAGTGATTTTTTTCTGTTATAACACTATACACATTACCGGCCGGCTTGACAATCACTGGCAGATGGTAATGGGGTCACCCAGAGAAAGACATTACACGTTACTTATTTGCCACGAGAAACTATACTTCAATGCTTAAATGCTCAGCAGGCAAAATAAGTGTGTATTCACTTTTGAGAGCTGATCATAACATTACGAATCCTGTTGTGTTTGTGCGTGCAAAACTTAATAGCAGTCATTGGCTGTATGCTCTGTTGCTCCTTTGCTTTCGCTCTCTATGTGTTGAAATGTGAGATGATGGTGCGCTGAAACAAAAGACTAGTTTAAAGCTCACAGAAGCATTATAATAGGTGCTTTAATAAACGTTCCTTTTAAACCCAGTGAGCAGAAAAACGGTTTTGCATACACTAAGCTTTTTTCGTCAAGCAAATATTTCATCTTACACACTGGCAACGCATGTTTAAAATACTCTATCCAGTACGTATAATTTGCATGTTACATTTACTCACCGGTAAAGAGAATGAGAGAGTACAGTAATTAATGCTCAATGAATGAATGAATGAATGAATGAATGAATGAATGAAGGCTTTCATTCAGGCATAGTGTGAACTACAATATTAAATAAATGAAAGATTAGCCCTCCATTTTAGGAAGGATTCATCTTTGCTCCATAGTAGGAGACACTGTTTTCTGTTAAATGTGTTTGAAGGAGTTTTACTTGACACTCTATACTGAAGCATACTACTTCTGGGTCCGTATGATACTTTGGGCATATACTTCTGGGATAAACGCAAACCATTAGCTGATCTCTAAAACTACACATGCCCCCAGTACCAGCTGATGTCACTGGGTCACCCATGCCTAAGGGTAAACGACAACTTAATTGTACAATATGCCAGTAAGGGAACATTACTTTTATGTAAAAAGTTAGAAATGACCAATCGTAAGAGATAAATGCAGTGCAAGATGATGTATTTGCTACATTTTTCATTCATGAAATTGGCTGGGGTTGCATCTTGTAAGATAGCTTCTATTTAATTTTATACCATAGTCCTGATGAGTTATTAAACCTGATTGGGCAGAAGGTTTTTCTGCATTCTCTAACAAAAAATGTGCATGTTTTTGGAATATTAACATCAAGAATGTGGGGAAAAAACAACAACTTTAAATGCAATATAAACAATTAAAAAGTATTTACTGTTGTTCACTGATAAACTAAAAATTGCTATTGTTGGTAAATTGCTGCAGTATAAGAGGAATGAAATGCTTAAAAGGTGCGATTTTATTGGAGAATATCCCACTCCACTTTGTACATTTTTTCTATTTTCCAGTTCTGCAAGTGAGTGCCTCACCCAATATTGTCACTGATTCAGTTTCCTTTAACAGCAAGCCCCATCATGCTTAGACAACTTATAAAATAATCAGTTCATGTTTTTATTAAGGTAAGACTTGTGCAAAACATGTCACTAAGAGTTAATTGGGTGGAGCTGAATGAGATTTTAATGTTTGTTTGAACTCATTGAGCCTGCCCTCATTTCCACCCATGCACACTAAGCTCTGCCCAAAAAACTTGGTGGTTCAACTAGCATGCTAAGTAAAGTTACCATTAGCAAGGACTGTCATGGCATCACTTTCAAACACACACAGACATTCAACTGCTGGAAAGCCAAGTTATAACTCTATAAACATGAAACTAATCCTCATAATAATTTATGAGGATTTGAAGAGGGTGTTGGGCCATTTCTATAAAACGAATGAAAAGAGGCCAATCCAAATCCAAACAAACATTCCAGACCAGAAGGCAGGTTTCCAAGCTGTCACATAATACACTTGTTCTGAGGCAATGGTTTAAATGACTTTTTATCAATTCTAAACAATTTTCCACATCATTTTTACTAGTCAGAAAAGAAACATATTGACCATTGCACCTGTAAGGTATAGAAAATGTTATGGTCTTCTCAGATCAGTTAAAACCTATTGATTAGCGGGTAAAACTATCAGCGGGAGAGGTGACTAAATGATAGAGTAACTTACAGGTGAACATAGTACTCCTCTTGGATGCGCTCAGCAATAAGCTTGCTCTCGGCCACGCTAAGTTTAGCGGGCTGCCCTGGTTTCGCGCACACCAATTCACACTTCTTGTCCTGGTTCATCTGCACCTGGTATGGTGTGTTCACGATACGATCGCCTCGTAGAACCTCACCTGATCACAGTCATCAACATCACAACAAGAGGAGCAAAAAAGTAAAATTCATTAGCGGCGATCCAACTGGAGAGCGCGTTAGTTTCTTACACGGACACGTTTCATCCAACCCCCCATAACTTACCCAGGTTCTCTGCCTTGTATACAATGCTCATGGGTCGACAGAAGGGAAGTGAGTAGTACTCATAGGGTAGCTGAGTCCTGGAACTGGTGAGCTTTACTGCCTATACATGACAAAACAACTGTACATGATTAATTACACTACATGCAGGTTCACATCTATCGAGCAGCCACAGTAAATATCTACAGTACAAAAACCTTTAAAATTCTTGTACTGAGAAAAAGTTTCTTTGAACGTAGGGCTGCACGACATAGACAACATACTAGGCAATGTTATATGACTTGCTGAACTACTGATATGATGTAAATATATTTATTTTCCCCAAAATCGTGAAGTGGGCTGGAAAAACACATCACATCACTGCCGCAGGGCTGAATTCTGGGAAACACCCAAAAATGACAAGGGGGGGGGGGGGGGGAAACAAACAAACAAACAAAAAAAAAAAACAGGTCTTCACCAAAATTCTGGTTTACTGCCATTAATGTACATTAATGACAACATTTGAAAAATGACGTAAAAATGTTTTTATTTAAGCGTTTTATTTCTATCTTTGCTTTGGGTGTTTTCCTGGGAAAATCACACTGGGTAAGAAGCCAGTTTAACAAACAACAGTAAATGCAATCAGTCTTCCTTAAAATATCTAACTTTCTAGCTGTGTGTGTGTTTTTTGTTTTTTTTTACACAATAAAACGTCATGCTTTGATTAAGTTGTCGGGTACTACATGTAATAGTGAAACAGACACGAGCCTAAACAGTTCAGTTCACAATGAGATATCGGGTGTCAAAATGTCCACAATGCACCCGTGTTGTCAAATTGTTAGAGAAAAGCACTTGCACGCTCTGTACAGTCAGCAGCAGACAATGTTTTAAAATGTTTAATTGACCTAATAGAAAGAAATTTAGCCAACAGAACAGACTGAATTAAGCAGTGATTATTTTATCTCCAATTTAGGACAGAGATCAGTCAAGTGAAGAGATGAGGTGCGTGTATAAATGCTAAGAGTGACTTTTACCTCAAGTGAGAGTCTGATGTGGATGATGCTGATGATCAAAGGGATAAATAATTTCCCAATGTAAACTTATAATTCTTCCAAATTTGGCAGAAATGTTTTACCCCATAGGTATATCAGGTTAGAAATGTAGTGGTAGACATGGGATCTTTCAGCAACATTGGAATGAAATCTTTAAATGCATTTAACTTTTTCCCTTCTCAATTTTGTGGGTTACCCCAAACGTTAATGCTACAACTTTACTTCTGGTTGAGATACATGCAATAGAGAAACATATTTCAGTTCAGAAGAACCTGTAGCTTTCAGACCTATATATAGTAGAAAATGTCAAATTGTGCCCATGTGAAAGGCTTTCCCAGGCTCTTGCATGGTTATTTCTGTTTGTCAAGAGATGCAGAGAACCAAGATGCTCACATTAGTTATTAGCTTTTCGGACACTGTTCATTTAGAAAGCGAAACCTTCTGTACAAATCATCAACACAAAGATTGCAAGACTAATATAGACACAGTGGTTAACAAACAATACCATGCAGCCCAGTTAAGAAGTAAAAAGATCTGTAGTCTTATTGCCTAACACAATCTGCAGTATAGTTCCTTTTGCAAAGCTGAACAGGCAGCCATGCGCACCTTGATCTCAACGGGGTCATTCTGATGGAAATCGATTGGTGCGACACCAGGAACATAGAATGGTTGGACCAAGGGCAGTAGAGACAGGAGCAGCAGCATGACCCACGACTCCTGCAAAACAAACACAAAGCCACACCCAAACTGAAACTGATTCATAAGCATTGCTTTATTCAATGGTGTGAGAAAGAGAAAAAAAAGAGAAAACGAAAAACAAAACACCTAATGTAAATCATAACAGGGCTTTTAACACTGAGCAACACATGCCAGGATTAGCCCATAATTTTAGCACCGATAGCTCCAAAATGACAAAGTAGCGACATAAAACATTCATACAAAGGCAGATTCAACTTACAACGCTTCGTTGCTAAAAGAATTCCTTTGGAGAAATGTTCCAGAGCTTTTCAAGTCTTTTTAGATTGATTTCTTACAATTGTCAGAATTTAGTTTTAATGTTTTTTTTAAAGGTCATTGACTGCATGTGACAGATGAGTGCAGACAATAAAGGAAATGGTCAAGATGACAGCTTTCTAACCTTGTGTCTTGAGTCTATATGGAATATTCAGTCAGGCATCTGGAATTTCAGTACTTTTCCAGGTCTGGAAGTGAGTATTAATTCTATAGATTTCTATACCTGCACAAGAATCTGCTGGAAACCAATCATTAATTTGGGTCAAATAAAGCTATTATGTAAAAGTGTTGTTTTTATTATTATTTAAAAAAAAAAAAAAAAGAGCCAGAGAATATTCTTACAGAGCAGAAAAATTATGAAAGGTAAAGACAGTTGTGACCATGAGTCATGGTTTAGTGAAAGTTCTTCTGAATTAATGTGTGGTGCCTAATGTCTTATGCTGCCAATATTAGACTAATGGCAACTCACCAAGATTAAGTATGCTAATATATTATATATATATATATATATATATATATATATATATATATATATATATATATATATATATATATAATTAAATATTAACAAGAGTTGAATAGTTTTTATTTCATATTATAATGGCATATTGTTATTTTGTTTTTACACAATTCTATACAAACACTTCGAACAAGTTTCGACAGTATCTGTGTACAAGGTTATCGATGACTAATTATAACTATTATTGTTGTTTTTTAATCTACTGCAGCATTTGTGGGATGGTGCAAATTATGAATTTTATTATACATGAAAACTTCTTGGATTGTAAAGCTCTTGAATCCTGAATCTCTCGTCACTGAAGTTCCAACGGGGAATAATTTTTATTCAATCTGTCTTAACTCCCAAACCATCTTAAACTGGTGAGTGGAATCAAAACGCAGACTAAGAGCAAAAGATTGTCAGGACGTGTTAAGTCTCAAACTGCATTCCATTACGTGAGCTAAGTGACAAGCAAATCTAACATTATTTGAGTTATTCTAGCAATGACAAGAGTTACGTTACAGCGACCTGAAAACAGTGTGTCGTTTCCAGAAACCATTTCATAATTGTTTGTCAGTTCGGCAAGACATCGTGCCTAGATTCACTTTACAAATCAAATGACTGCTATCTGGTTTAGCTGGCTAATCTAGAGGAATAAGAAGCTAACTAGCTAATTATCTAGCTTGCTAAATAGCTAAGCTACGTCCCGCGGCTGATTCTAAGAGCAACACATATTTAACACGTATAAAACAACTACGTGTTGTAGTTATTCTAAAACACAATACACCCGAATCAACACAGACAAGTATTATTTTTCAAAACAGAATTGTCGTTTCAACTCACCATCGCAGCCGCCATCTTGAATACACGTGTCATTCGTGACCTCACCGGAAATTCGTAAGTTCGAAATCATGACGTCTTCGGCTACCTCTGAATTGAGAGGCTTCTTAAGTTTATTAATTATTATAATTATTAATATGACTTGTTCGTCAGGCTTTGCTACATTCGTCTTTGTTTGTAAAATAGGGGTGTGCTGGTAAAACGGGTACTTCAGAGTATAAATGCTGTTAGTATAGGTTTTAATGCTCAGATTTGCTAATGCTTGCTTTCGCCGGGTTTTCAGCTTTTGTGTGTAACAGCTAGCTTGAAACTGCGTTATTAGGTTTACATGTCGGCTTAGCATTCATTAGCTGCATTAATAATTATGCCAATGGAAGGTCCTCACATGGATAGTAAGGCAAAGGTGTGTGTGTGTGTGTAATAATTTGAAAGTCTTGTTTCCGTGTAGACATAAGCAGACTATATTACACAATTAATATATGTCATTACTTTTGGATATTAATCTCACTTATTTCACTAGGCTTTACACTAAAAACAACTGCATCTAGAAAAGAGGTATATTGAAGCTAGAGTATATTGAGTGTCCTGAGTTCAAATCCCAGCACTGCCATTGCTGGATCCTTGAGTAAGGCACTTAACCCTCAACTGCTCAGTTGTATAAATGAGAAATGTAAGTTGCTCTGGATAAGGGCATCTGCCAAATGCCATAAATGTAAATGTTCAACTGTAATTCTGTGAACCATGCCAGAGGCTGGTGTTTTAACACCTGGATACTGCATGAGTGGACATGTTGAGAACTTCACCACAAAGCCTTGTGGTGATTGTATGACGTGGTGTTTTCTTTAAAATACACTTTGTAGCCAAGCGTATGTGGACACCTGACCATCACACCTGTATATGGGCCTTTCCCAAACTGTTGCCACAAAGTTGGAGGCAGAATGTCTAGGATGTCTTTGTATGCTGAAGAATTAAGATTTCCCTTCACTGGCACTAAGGGGCTTAACCCAGACCTATTCTAGCATGACAGTATCCCTGTGTGCAAAGTGAGGACTATAAAGACATCATCTGGAACCTTCTTGCAGAGTTCCTACCTCTTCTGTGTTGGTTCCAACTGATGGGGAACCTTGGCAGTTATCTGGTGTTCATAGAGCCACAGTTAAATGGGTAATCTACCATTCTATTTCACCCAGTGTTTTGACTCCTGGATATACCAGGAATATAAACCTATACCAGTATGTTACAAGGAACCAACTCACCCTGAGACTGAGTAGAAGGACATACAGATATGATCACTGCGCTCATCTCACTGGGAGGGGCAAAGTTAACATTATGGAACTAGGAAAAGGTGAATGGTAATGCCCAGTACAGTACTGCCCATGAAGAGGAGATGTGTCTCATGTAAGTGATAGGACAGGGGCCCAATTCCCAGCCAGCTTATAGTTTGAGGTGATTACATCCAGTGGGCCGGTCTTTGCTTAGACAGAGAAGCATCTGGTGTCTCTCCCCCACGACAGCTGATCTGAGGATCAAATCAGTGCAGTCTGGTTTTTACGTAGATCTGCAAGATGTGCACTGGGCATAGAAAGAATCATTCCAATGGGTCCCTTTCATAGAATGCTGTGGTTGATTCACAAAAGTGGATGATATGACCTTAGGAACCTTGAATTTTGCCAGAGAGTACTGAAGTTCTAGCCAACAAGAATGTGGTTTAAGCAGAAATAGCTGCCACATATTTTAGCATTGATGCAGATCTCTCCTTGTCTAACACACCATTCGCAGAAAAATTTCCACATGAGCGCATACAAGGCTTGTGTTTCCTGTACTGCTGGATAGCAATATATTACCTGCTCTTCTCTCTGACAGGCTATACCCCTAGGAGCAGGTACTCTGGCCGAGGGTGCCAAACCATTCCATCTGACTGAGACAGTAGACAGATTGATACACAAGGCATCCCATCCATCAGTATGATTATCAGAGGAAACCAGGGCCTTGCTGTCCAATTCAGAGCGACAAGCAACACTCTGTGACTCTATGATGGACTCGATGAGACACTTGAACAGAATTTCAGTGTTCATTTCCTGATAATGTAGGTGTATATTCATCTTTTGATCTCAAACCCAAGTGTCTTCAGTGTATAGCAAAACAAAATAATTGGCCTTGCCATTTCAATACTTAATAGGGGACTGTATGTACCATGCATGTAAATGTATTAGGATTCCTCAAATGAAGTGCAATATTTTTGCACCATGATCTTTTTAATTCTGGTATAGACATGGTCCAGAATCCCATGATTACTAATACAGACATATAATAATATGACCGAGTAGAAAAATTGTGGAGAATTCACTTAAATAACCACCCCTGCATTGTGTACCATGAATGTTGAAATTTTTTATTTGGTTGTAGCTGTTTTGAGAAGGGAAAATTTTTCTAGTCTTAAATGTTAAAAGAACAAACCTCTATTATACTAAATAGAAAAAGAGTACTTGTTAAATCAGTTCACACATATAACCTTGGCCATCAAAGGAAAACATAAAAATAAAAAAATACACAAGATTCAATATCCATTAATGTAAAAAGCATATAGAAAAAGGTATAAACACATACAAATTCATGTCATGTTGACGGTCTTGACTATATTTCTATATTTCTTATTGTTTTTAGTCAGCTTCAAGGTTAAATGATCATTTTCTTAATTTAATCTCTATGAAGCACTTTAATGTAAGCAGGTTGTAAGTGAGATGCAGAATTAACGAAAAACTACTACAAATACACAGTACAACAGACATTTAGGAAATGTTTTTATGTTTAAATGAATTTTAGAAAGATTAATATCAATTTATATTATGATATTATTGCACAGATGTTTAGGGAAAGTTACTTCATGTTTTAAAAAAAAACCTTTAAATGAAATTGCAATGGTAAATAAATGAGAGTTCTGACAACACTTTCAGAAGTAGTATGAATTCACAAGCGTACATTAAAGCTGGACAGTTACTGAATGTACATCATGGCAAAAAAAATTACCATTATGAAACGATGAATTTCAAATAAAAAGTTGTTAGCTGTAATTTTGCTGATGAATGACAAACCAAACAAGTTCATTTCTGGTGGCTGCAACCTAATATAGGTTGAAGTTTTGAATTATTTTGTGTAAACTTTTCCAACAATCCAAACTGCAAATTCATAATTCATAATAATGCAATTCATATGAAAAGTTATGAAGATTGAGATTTTGCTTAGGAGTGGGGTTAAAGTATAATTTTGTATTTGAATTCATTCAAATTCATAATGTTTCATGATTTTTTAATGAATCAGTTTCACTAAGCATGTGAAAGCATTGAACTAAACTTTCTGAAATTCACTACTTTTAAAAAAATAAAACTGTTAAAGAAATGAGAACTAGTAGAACAGAAAAAAAAAAAAACAGCAAAAGATAAAAATCCTCAATAATCCCATACATAAATTATGACTTTGTACAATTTTGTGCAATCATATGCTACACTCAACATAAGATAAAAGGCTTTGCATGATTAAATTAAGATTGCATTATTTGTTAATTCACTCACTCACTGCACATTTGCATTGGATATTAATGCATGTGCGCTTGCTGTATGTGCCTAGCCTAAGAATGTGTGTGTGTGTGTGTGTGTGTGTGTGTGTGTGTGTGTGTGTGTGTGCGCGTGTGAGTGTGTGTGTATATCTCAGGGCTGTTGTTGGTACTGGCTCTCTGTGGCCGTATAGAAGTCCTCCAGCACGCTCTGAAGGTACTCAAAGGTCGGTCTGTCTTCTGGCTTGTTTTTCCAGCATTCTAGCATAATGTCATACAGCTCCTGTGGACATGAGTCCAAGCGCTGCATGCGATATCCTCTCTCCAGAGAGCGAATCACTTCTGGGTTTGTCATGCCTGGACAATACACATATATAAAGTGACAGTGAAAATTAAATGTTTGCACAATGTACACACAATGCACCATCTTTTGATGATCTTATACTCTGTTAACCCATTTGATATTTTATATCATATCTTATATATTTTGATATGTCAATGTAGAACATACTGTACAATGCTAACAATCTTTGTCCTAACCAATGACTATAAAAACTGGACAAGTTGCCCCACTGATTCCTATTGTACCTTTTGTGAAGCTATGGCCTGTGCAGTAGGTATTTGTTAATATTTATTGAGCAGCCACAGTTGACTGAATAATATGTGATGGTCTGAGTACACAGATCTATTGTATTAAAGTGTTTTCAATTAAATAAAGTAACAGATTTTCTGTATAAGCAAACTTTTATGTCTTAGAAACATCAACTTGTATGTGTCTTCTACTGCAGAACAGCTTACTATGCCTATCAAGCACCATAAATCAACATGTGTAACAACTTAGTTGATTGCCTGCAATACTGAATATTTCACCACTGTACATGCACACACTTGCTTTTAGGCTTACTGAAAAGAACTGCCGAAGCATGCAGGATGTCATCTTCCAAAATAGATGCTATTTTAACAGTTATTATTATTGTTATTATTATAACACTATTAACTGCTGACAGACTGTTGGACTAAAGGCAAAAACTGCTTCATGCAAGATATGCTTGACATATAATGGATTTGAATGAGGTTAAATAGTAATGCTACCAGCCACTAGAGGTCGTCAGAGACGTTGTGGCTTCACATTCGAATGTAGTCATGTTGCAGATGGTGACAACAAAGAAAAAAACACTGGTTCTGTTATGCTACTGAATCAATACAGTTATTCTGACTAATCACCTCCATTCCATAATGAAGCATTTATATCTTTATATCTGGGAGTGGGTTCTTCCAGGATGGCAATGCCCCTATCCACAGAGTGTGAGGATTCACTGAATGGTTGGATGTTGATATGAGTAATTTTCACAATTATCTCAACTCAATTAAACACCCATGGGAGATTTTGGACCGATGTGTTGAACAGTGCATACCACCATCTTCAAAATACCAATTGAGGGAGACACTGTTCCTTAAATATGTCATCCATCTGTACATACAAAGATTTGTTCCCCTATGTGCTTTTACTTTTAAAAGTAATCATGCCTACTTTGGGGGATGCGCCCCACAGGTTTAAAAACCCTAAATTAGAATGCGAAGTGGCAGTGCTGACCTGGGTATGGTGTTCTGCCGTAACTGATAATCTCAGTGAGCAGAATACCGAAGGACCAGACGTCTGATTTGATGGTAAAGGAGCCATAGTTAATAGCCTCCGGAGCAGTCCACTTAATGGGGAATTTGGCACCTTACACAGAAAAATAGCAAGGTCTGTGGTTAGAATTTACATTGTCATTCTTTATTTGGTTTAGCAACACAACAAAAATCAGTAAATAAAGAATGAGTATTAGCAAGTATGCTGATTTGAGGACTGTTTAATGACTCACCTTCTCTGGCAGTATATTCATTGTCCTCTATGATACGTGCCAGACCAAAGTCAGCAATTTTGCACACCAGACTCTTATTAACCAGGATATTGGCAGCCCGCAAGTCTCTGTGAATGTAGTTCCTTCGTTCGATGTAGGCCATGCCTTCTGCTGTCTGGGTAGGCAAAGACAAGTAGATTTGTATCTCAAATACAATCTAGAGTAAGAGTCGTCATCGTCACACATCAATGTGCTATGCATATGTTCTAGACTGCCTCTACTGGCTCTGAAGTGGTACTTCAGAGCATTAAAATAGTGTTACACACTATTTTTATCCATGGAGCCCTATAATTAAAGGGATCAATATTTGTGGTTTTATCTTTGAACACCTTAATTTCAAGGGATAAATGTTTGTTTTCTCCCTTTGCAAGTCCAAAAGAAATTCTGTAAATAAAATCTGTTGGGCTTACTATGTGATTAGAAACTTCATAAAATCATTTATGCTCCAATGATCCACAGACACAAATCCTGATACGCCAGGGGCCAATGTACAAGCCTACCTTTGCACACAGAGGTACCTGTTGCTTGTCAGATTTGAATATTAAAATTCGACCACTAACGGGACAAACCTGCTTTGTACATCAAAGGCAAATGTGTCATGGTACATTCAGTTCCATACACAAAAAACTGCAGGAACTGCAGAATGATAGCAGAGTGGAAAGGCACAGGCACAGACACAGCCAAACTCACCTGTGCAGAGAAGTCTATCAGTTTGGGCAACTGGAGACGATTTCCTTCGTCACTCTTGAGGAAGTCCAATAAACTGCCTTTAAAATGCACATACAGGCATATTTAAAAATGAATTCTCTTCACCTTTTATCCAGAAAATCCTGTATCTGTTCACACACATACAAACACACCATTCTCCATGAACTCTGTGATGATGTAGATGGGCTCTTCCTTGGTAACTACAGCATTGAGGCGGACCAGCTTGTCATGTTGGAGGCTCTTCATAAGGTTTGCTTCCATCAGGAATGCCTCCACAGACATACTGCCCGGCTTCATGGTCTTCACAGCCACCTTGGTGTGCTTGTTGTATGTGGCTGAAAATAAGAAGCCAAACTACAATTAAAATAATACATATCCTTCTTCATTCATTTAACCATTGTTTTGGTTTTCAGGAAAAATATATACGAAACTGGGTTTCATATGCACAAAACTTAACAACACTTAGTAATATCTCTGACCATTCGAAGCAAACATTGTTGTGAAAAGCCATGAGGGTTAAAATATGCCAGACAAAAGAAGTTATCACAAAACATTAAGAGGAAACTGGTGGTCGGCACTTACCCATCCAAACTTCTCCAAATTGTCCAGCTCCCAGCCTTTTGTCCAGCTTGAGGGATTCTCGTGGGATTTCCCAGGCATCCTTTTCCCATGGCTTCTGGGGTTTGGCACTGATGCAGGGGTTAGTGAGTGATTGACACAGTCCATCTCCCTGCTCTGTAAAAAAAAGACAAACACATCCCACCTGTGAACCTGTCTCCATATGTTAGTCAAAGGACTCTGACCTACTCTAATGCAAACCCTGATACACAAGGCAGGAAAAGGCTTTGAGCTAGTGGCTATGACAATGTCTTTCTTGATAACACTGAGAGGATATATTAATGCAGTAAATGTTTTTAAGTTATTTTATGCTATGTAAGTCAAACTAAGGACACTAGAAAAACTAGTGACATTTTGTTCTTACATCTGAGTGTATCTTATCATAGACCACAGTGCAAAGCAAAAAGTTTTCACAGTGATTTTATATGGAAAAATACACTCAGTATCACAAAAAGAGTATTAAGGCTACTTTAGATTATGTGAGAACAACTCACAATCTCAAGAGATTTTCTAATAGTTGGTGAATATATGCATACCCTGATCACATTTGAAATTATTTTCTTGCATTTTTATAGAATATGAAATATGCTGTGTGACCACACCGCATCACAGACACAAAACATTAAAAGGTCTCTTTGTTACAGAAATAAAGATAAAGGTTTAGCTTTGGGTGCAGGCATAGCTATATTTATCTCAGTTTAGCTACTGTACAGTTGAACCCCTTTAAACAAATTACGCTGTGGTGTACGTGTTATTAAAGGACTTCCTCTGGCTCTTACTCTTGTAATGGTTGACGAGCTCCTGCAGGGTGTTGAATGTGATCCGAGGTGAAATGTAGAAGCCACCACTGTCTAGTGTACGGATCTTATAATGCTTCACTGTATCACCTGTTTGAGGGTCATGGTCCCTTACTGATAATGAGTAGCTTCCTGTGAAACAGAAGTGTGGATAAGTATAAGTAAATATAAGTACTGACAACTGTATTATGGTGCAAATGAAGATAATGCTAATAATTCAACAATAAAAATGAATTTGGGCTTAATGCGTGAAATTATTCAGATGAACACTTAAATGAATAGATCTTAAGTATTCTTTATAGAATCCTATTTCTGCTTAGTCACTTAGGAAATAAAATATAAGTAATTATTTAAGTAGATTCAGTTGAATTAATAGCATGTATGTTTAACTCGCCTTTGGTGGTCTCACTGTCCCTGATCATGAAAGAGCCCACTTTATTCCCAGAGACCAGTAGCTGTCTCTCTGCATCTTTCCTGCTCACTCCTGTGAAGAACCAGCTGAAAGACACACATAGTGTACAGTATTTCACAGCACTGGATTATAGGTGTGCATTAAAACTAGGATCCACATGGGCCACAGGATCAAACAAAAAAAAAGCTGTTAACTGTTATATAATAAAGGTTAATTTGGTCTTGTAGCCATTTGGGTAGCCATTTAAAAAACCCACTGTATAAGAACGTCCTAGCTGCCATTTACTCTTAACCCAGCACCAGAAGATTATGAGAAATAGCTATCACCACTAGTTGGTATATTATGGTAAAAAAGTATGGAAATCAGCTTAAGGTCCCATGAAGTGCCTTGAAACATGCAGCATTATTCGATGTGTTTATGTAATTTCCACTGAAATGGGAAGTCAGAGTGAGACATATCGAGTGGCTCCACCCCTTTTTAAATAGCCAATCGCTCAACAACGGCAATTTTTATAATGTTGGTAGCGGGACACTTCATATTCTTGAAAGCATTAGATTGGACAGAAAATCTGATGAGAAGCTGAAGTGCAGAATGATGTCATAGAAATTGTTTATCCCTATTAGTGGTAGAGAGAGAAACTGTAAATTCTGAATGCATATATCTTCTAAATGTGAATTTTGTCATTGTTTTGGAGCAAATTAGCTTTTAGATAACCTTAAGGCTGACATATTTACAGTGAGGGAAAAAAGTATTTGATCCCCTGCTGATTTTGTACGTTTGCCCACTGACAAAGAAATGATCAGTCTATAATTTTAATGGTAGTTGTATTTGAACAGTGAGAGACAGAATAACAACAAAAAAATCGAGAAAAACGCATGTCAAAAATTTTATAAATTAATTTGCATTTTAATGAGGGAAAAAAGTATTTGACCCCCTCTCAATCAGAAAGATTTCTGGCTCCCAGGTGTCTTTTATACAGGTAACGAGCTGAGATTAGGAGCACACTCTTAAAGGGAGTGCTCCTAATATCAGTTTGTTACCTGTATAAAAGACACCTGTCCACAGAAGCAATCAATCAATCAGATTCCAAACTCTCCACCATGGCCAAGACCAAAGAGCTCTCCAAGGATGTCAGGGACAAGATTGTAGACCTACACAAGTCTGGAATGGGCTACAAGACCATTGCCAAGCAGCTTGGTGAGAAGGGGACAACAGTTGGTGCGATTATTCGCAAATGGAAGAAGCACAAAAGAACTGTCAATCTCCTTCGGCCTGGGGCTCCATGCAAGATCTCACCTCGTGGAGTTGCATTGATCATGAGAACAGTGAGGAATCAGCCCAGAACTACACGGGAGGATCTTGTCAATGATCTCAAGGCAGCTGGGACCATAGTCACCAAGAAAACAATTGGTAACACACTACGCCGTGAAGGACTGAAATCCTGCAGCGCGCGCAAGGTCCGCTGCTCAAGAAAGCACATATACATGCCCGTCTGAAGTTTGCCAATGAACATCTGAATGATTCAGAGGACAACTGGGTGAAAGTGTTGAGGTCAGATGAGACCAAAATGGAGCTCTTTGGCATCAACTCAACTCGCCGTGTTTGGAGGAGGAGGAATGCTGCCTATGACCCCTGGAACACCATCCTCACCGTCAAACATGGAGGTGGAAACATTATGCTTTGGGGGTGTTTCTCTGCTAAGGGGACAGGACAACTTCACCGCATCAAAGGGACGATGGACGGGGCCATGTACCGTCAAATCTTGGGTGAAAACCTCCTTCCCTCAGACAGGGCATTGAAAATGGGTCGTGGATGGATATTCCAGCATGACAATGACCCAAAACACACGGCCAAGGCAACAAAGGAGTGGCTCAAGAAGAAGCACATTAAGGTCCTGGAGTGACCTAGGCAGTCTCCAGACCTTAATCCCATAGAAAATCTGTGGAGGGAGCTGAAGGTTCGAGTTGCCAAACGTCAGCCTCGAAACCTTAATGATTTGGAGAAGATCTGCAAAGAGGAGTGGGACAAAATCCCTCCTGAGATGTGTGCAAACCTGGTGGCCAACTACAAGAAACGTCTGACCTCTGTGATTGCCAACAAGGGTTTTTAAACCAAGTACTAAGTCATGTTTTGCAGAGGGGTCAAATACTTATTTCCCTCATTAAAATGCAAATCAATTTATAACATTTTTGACGTGCGTTTTTCTGGATTTTTTTGTTGTTATTCTGTCTCTCACTGTTCAAATAAATCTATCATTAAAGTTATAGACGGATCATTTCTTGGTCAGTGGGCAAACGTACAAAATCAGCAGGGGATCAAATACTTTTTTCCCCCACTGTATATTAAAAGCCTCAAAACTTCATTTTGATTTCATGGGGAATTTAAATTAATTCTGTTGCTTATTCTCTCTATACAATATGTATACACATATAAGTATATAACTTGTCCCAATATGTCAATTATTTTTGATTACTTACTGTCCCTATATGTCTGCACCTTGTTCCAAGAGAAATTCATAGTGCATGCAAATGTGCTTGGCTGAATAAAGTGATTCTAATTGTGTATATTTTGGAAAATGCAACAGGCTAAGTACATTAAGAAAATATAAACTGGGATTGGTCAGACTTTCTGCTGGAGCGGGTTAAAAAAACAACAACAACAAAAAAAAAACAGTCCTGTGCTCACTCATTGAATCTCAGTGAGCAAAAGCTGTTCGTGCCAAGGATTTGTCCACAATGTACCTAAATTATCTGCATTATGTGTTGCATACATACACTTGGTATAATGTATAATGTCTGTATGTTATATAATATTGTGTATATTATACACTCACTCTTCAGTTTGAAGTGTGTCTTTAGCTACATAGTTACTGGGGATGTATCCTTCCTGAGTAGTACTCAGAGACATTGCTTTCCACCATTCACCTGACCTGCAGAAAGACAAAGCATGAAAAATAAAAATTACACATGTATGAAGGTATACTAGGAACTGTACCACTTTTGAAAGCTTATGTCCAGGGAGCACTTACTCTTGTAAGATTTTTAACTTGTCTCCTTTTTTAAAGCCCAGGTCTCCATCATGCAAGGCATCATAGTCAAAGAGCGCTATGGCTATGTTCTCAATATCTAAGAAGCATGAACAGACTTTTAGAATGCTTTTACTCAGCCAGTAGACAGTTAGTTAAGTCTTAACAGTGGTATTATCACATTATAAAAAATACATAAAGCTAGATTATTACGAGCTGAGAATTCATCATACGATAAACACTAGAGAAGCAGCAAACAGGAAATGAATTTGGCACCATGCTTGCAAAATCTAACACGGAATTCAGTTTGTCAACAGTGTAGGAAAGTATTATATTAATAGCTCAGCTGTAAAACCATGATGTTAGCAGTGACTTCCTCTTTAGTGTGCAGTGAACATTTTATGAACTAGTACTCCACCTCAATTGGATTTAAATGATTTATATCATTAACATGTTTATAAACCAATGAATTAATAAATTTTTCGTAACTGTATGCCTGAAGACGCAACTCAAACCAGAGATGGGCAACAGTTGATCATTTAAGCAGGAGAAAGTTTATAACAAATCTTTTATAGAGTGAAAAATGTCCCTCACCGTCTGTGCTTGAGGAAGGAGGAACAGGGAAGGTTTTGTTCTGCTGAGAGAATAAAAAAGTGATTTTTATTTTTATTAAATGTTCATTTAATCAGAGTCCCCCCCGCAACATTTCATATGATTATAAAACTGAACCTGAATAATAGAAGTTAAATATTTTACAATCACTCCGTTCATTGGTACTTGTGTACTGCATCAATTTCACTCAGGGGCGCACAGTGGCTTAGTAGTTACTACATTCACTTCACACCTCCAGGGTCGGGGGTTTGATTCCCGCCACGGCCCTGTGTTCTCCCCGTGCTGCGGGGGTTTCCTCCGGGTACTCCGGTTTCCTCCCCTAGTCCAAAGATGCATGGTAGGCTGATTGGCATGTCCAAAATGTCCATAGTGTATAAACGGGTGTGTGAATGTGTATGTGATTGTGCCCTGTGATGGATTGGCACCCCGTCCAGGGTGTACCCCGACTTGTGCCCGATGCCCCCTGGGATAGGCTTCAGGTTCCCCGTGACCCTGAAGGATAAGCGGTATAGAAAATGGATGGATGGATGGATCCACTGCTGTAGGAACAACTTCATAAGTCCGCGATAGCTGTTAGCACGATATATATAGTATGCAATGTGTATTATGTTAGTAAAAGGGAAAGGCTTTAATCCATAAAAGTTCTATGCATAAAATGTAAAAATCTCCACCAAAAAGTAGTTTGCAGGAGCACCTCCATTATTAACACTTCTGAAGGATTTTGAAAGAGCTTACTAGGAAATTGGAGCTGGAAGTTTCTCCACTTGTGGCTGACTTTGTGCTATTTGGACTCACTTTCTGCTGTTCTAGATGGTCCCAAAAGATTGCACATGGACACCCAAAAGATATGCACTTCTCAACAACTCAAAAAGTCTCACCCTTGCTTCAGTGGATGATCTCACCTGGATACTGTAGACATGTACAGTACTAAAGAACTGCTGCTATAATCACAAAGCCTGTCCTGTGCTTATCATTCATAATATGCTCATACTGAACATGCTTTCAACACACACAGTACTCTTTGACTATATAGTATAGCTGTAGTGGAGGAATGGTTTATAATCGCACTAATCTGGTATCTCCCAGAACAGGATGGGTTCCCTTTCCAGTGTGGTTCCTCTCTAGGTTTCTTCCTCATCTTGTGTCTTTCCATACCACTGTTGCCTCTCACTTGCTCATTAGGAGTCTAAATATAAATCTACATCTGAGATTCGGTAAAGCTGCTTTTTGTGACGATGTCTGTTGTTAAATTTCACTGAAATGAAATAAGATTATTAATATGAGCAATTATTTTTGGCTTTGTGTTTAGAGAGGAAGAAGTATTAAAGTGATCTGTTTACAAAGTAAATATGGACTGTGTTCAAATGAAGGGGCTGTGACAGTGTTTAACCATTCTCTGAGTACAGGGATTGATAGTTCATGTCCTGGATGAAGTACTAAACAAGTTAGATTACATTTATACAGTCATCACAAATCATTTCTAGGTTGTAATGAGAGGACAACACAATACTAAAGTCACCAAAGGCAGATACAGGAAGTGAATGTAGGCTGTCACAACTGTTTGGTCATTATTAAAATCAGACAGAAGTAGCTCTAAGCGCAGAGCAGAACACCACCTGGACTTAGTGAAATGTGTCTCCTCTTTAGCAGTAGAGAATATATGGATATTAGCTGATATTATCTACTTCTCTAAACCTACCAATATTATACACTGACTGAAATGGCATGATATACTCTCATTACAATGCTCCACTGTAAAAACTAAGAGGACCTTTAGTCAATACTTAAATATATGTATTGTTGTGAGATAAATAAACAAAAAAACAAGTTCCATGATATTGTTCCATTTTTTGGTTTTACTGAGTTTTGATGACACAAACACAAATGAGTATTTGCTGATCGTTTCAACACATTATCCTGAGTAACCTGAGCTTAAAATCTTTGATTAAATAATAAACAACAAAAGTTAATTTCTGGTACCTTCATTAAATTTGTTTGACAACTTAATTTCGGAATTCTCCGCCCACTTTACATGCTTGGGCAAGTTCTCACGGCTTGACTGAGAACAAATAGCGGAAATGCAAATCATGTTTTTCATGAACAAGGTCAGTGTTATTACTGTTATAAACGTATTTTCTTCATGACCCAAACAATGTGGGTATTTTTGCTTTCGATTGAGGTATGATTGCTCTGCAATTTTGCAGACGTGATGCCTGATTCTAAGCTACCTTTTGGTAAGCCACAGACACACAGACCAGCAAGTAATCTACAGCTACATCTATTACTTGTATTGACTCAGAATAGTGTTGGTGAGCTAATAAAACATAGAATTCAAGTCTATCCTGCAAAGGTTGCTGTATTAAAATTAATGTTAATGCCCTATGGAGAATATTGGAGGGTATGAAACAACCATTAATGTACTATATCACAACAGATTTCCATTGTGTGCAATATTATGAAAATAAACATTACTCTTTTGTTGCAAAGCCTACTTTTTGTTAGGGGCAGATATTGTTTGGGGCATAAGCTATAACTTTAAGCTAAGTTAAGTGCAATAGAAAGGTGCAGTGTATCATGTAGCTTGGCGCCATTTTGCATTCTGAATTCATGTAGCCCTGAATATAATCATCATACTCAAGACATATTTACAGTTGATTTAATATTACTCCAAACCAAACATAATACTTAAAAATATGTCATTTATTTGATTCTAAAACTTAAATCGGGATTACAAATTAGTAAATGTTGCAACATGTTCCTAAGCAATTTGTGTAAAATTAGACTTCCATGTAACTCTGAGGTCTTTATTGTTTAAAAGCATGCTACTCCTGTTTCATTAATGACCTTAATACTTGAGAGCCTATTTAAAACAAATTAATACAACCTGAGTGTGTTGCATTTTAGACTTGTCTTAGAATTGGTGTTGTCTTTTATATGTATAGTTTATCCTCACAGATCTGTACAAATACATTCAGAAGTTCTTTTTGTTTATCCAGAGTTTATTTTTATTGGCAACTCTACCAGCAGTTGGCATAACTCTAAAAGGTTGCTGCAAAAAAAAAAAAAAAAAAAAAAAGCCAAATAAATTTTATTTGCTTACCCAACATTTTATTCTTTTCTTACAATGATGGAAGTCACATATCACCATCAATAAAACTAGCTTTTATTAATACGCTCTCACAGTTGATGCTCTAAAGCCTACTTGACTGGTCATTTGAATTGATTCATTCAAAACTGCAATAATTTGAAAAGCACAGATAATGTCAATTTACAACTAATAAAACATGTTCTGTGAGTAGAAATGTTTAGAAATAAAATCTCTATTACAGCAAAAAATAATCAAAATATTTTAATGATACACATTTCATTGTAACTAACGACCCAAATATTTGAATAGATGGATTACGTTAGAAATAATTCTATATTGATGAGAGGCTGTGGAATTTAATTTACGGTTAAATGGGTCCAAAAAGCTTGACAACCTCTTCCTTAAAGCACAAAGCATACTCTGCACACTTAAAAATAAATGCAAAAACACTAGAAGGTCTCTGTGTAACAAGGATTTCAGGTTTTGTTTTTAGGTGTCTTTTGTTTAGTCCACTGCTCTGTTTTAGTGCTAAATCTGTTGTTATGAAATTGGAGCACTCAATTGAAAGATGTTTTTGATTGAAGGCATAAAATAAAATAAAATGCGTCTTTTTTTGGTCTCATAATAATTTATACTACATTACATGTTTATACAACTTAAATGTATGATTGTTTCTACCCTATCATATTAGATTTCATCAGAGCGCTGGTTTCAGCACACTATGCTTTCATATGTGACTGTAAAATAACAAAACTCCCAAAATAGTGCAGATAAGATAGGGTGTGGTTTCAAAAAGATTGTCATTTGACTTTCTGGCTTATTTTAGTACAGTATCTTGGAGTAACCGGTCTTCTGTGCCATCACCCAACTTCAGTGATCAGGAAGAGGAAGCACACCCAAGCAAGCTGAATATGCTAAAATATTCCATGCCGATGACCTTGCAAAACACAGGCGACACACTAATGTGCAATCATCAACTTTTTAGGTAGAAGTAAGGTTATGAGAAAGTCCCTGAAACACTTCTTCTTTCCATAAGACTCTCTGATTTCCTGCTCAACCCAATGAAACCCTGGAGTAGAACTCTACTTACAGCCTTGCTCCCTGTCGTAGGGTCTTTGACATAGTGCGCAGTCTGATTGCGGTTCCCCATGTCGTTGTCCACCGTTTTGCCACCTGAATCCTGGTCTGGCTTGGTGCCAACACAGCCCATGATAAAAATCTGTGCACAGACAATCAGAGAAATGAGTACAGAAGCATTAGATGTTGCTGCCTAGCAGTGGTGCAGCATGACAGCTGGAGTTGTGGTCTAATCTTTAAAAGTCATTTATGGAATGATTTGTTTCATTTGCTTATGCTGTAATGGCTTTGCTGCTTTGCTGCCCATGAAATGACCAAAACATAATTATCATTAAATATGAGATGTTCATTAATAGAAGATCAAAAGTGCATGTGGAATTGCCTTTTTTTAAAACAGGAAGTACAGAAATGGTGGCCCTGTGGTGTGCATGTGTGAGAGTCGATGAATAGAAAGTCAGCTATCAAAAGGAAGAAGCCAGGGGAAGCTATGAGACACCCCCCCCCCCCCCCCCACACACACACACACACACAGACATACACACACACACACACACTACAGCTGCATCATGTACACACAGTACAGATTAAGCTAGCAGTACCAGCTGTTTCGACTATTACTCTACATGGAGCAGACAGCCCACATTATTTTCCACAAAAAAATATAAATGGCATATTAGTCTGAGTTTACACTAGTCACTGTTCATTTTAAAACTCCTTACATTGACATTCTACAAAACACATCCACAGTGAAAGCATGTGTTTTGGAGTGAAAACAGTCCTTGAATTTAAAATGGAGTCACAATGTTCACAGTACCAATTGTAGGTCATTGTAACACTGCAGACACACTGATATGCATAGTGATGTATCAGAAGTTTCTTGTTGGTGCAAACATTCTGCATTTTGCATGTATACATCATTGGTTCTAGTCTATAATAGGGTCCCTTTCTCTCTGTGTCTCTCTCCTGCACCCACAGTGGTGAGTCATGGTTTATCTCACACTCTCTCTTAAACATACATACATTCATGTATGCTTACATACATACATACATAGCCTACTGGTAACTGTAGTCAATGAGGAACTGAAATACAGGTCGTAAAGTCAGAGAAGGTGATCTTTCACGAGGCTAAAGATTATGTGAACATGCTATGTATTTTTAAAATGGACATATTTAGACAGTCTGACTGTAGACATATGAATAATATAATGACATTGCATAACGTAATATCTTGTATTAAGGGTTTGTCATTTTCCTGCAGAATGACCTGGCAACTTTCATACCCAGCAAACAGTCGCTGCAGAAATTCATTGTGAGGATGTAGAACAGCCAAATCTTATATTGGTATTAAAGCTAGATGGAAAGGGAATAAAAATGTTATGCTGAAATTAATTCTATAGTGTTAAACAAGTAGAAAACTCATATGCACTATGTTATATGATGGTATGAACTAAAATAGGTCCGCTTAAAGAAACATGAAAGCAGCTCATGTATAAATATAACTCTACTCTTTCATTACTTTTCACATCACGAAAATCGAAATAACTTTGTTTTGAGGCACAAATATTAATTTGATCCAAAAATGATAATCAGACATTTCTACTGAGCCACTGAAAGGATATGGTTATCTATCTATCACATGCACACCAGATTCCAGAAGTGTGATAATATCTGGTACATATGTGATAATTACCCTTTTTTTTTTTATTATACCTTGTTATTTCTGGGACTCTGTACATTTCATACAGGTTTGTTGTTGAAAAATGACTACAGGAATTAAACTACAATGTAACACAACTGATATGTACACCTCAACCAAACAGGACTTGAAAATACTTTCATTCTTCTTCATGTATTTATAATCTGATTCTGCAATACATAACTAATCCATGAATATCCTTTTTGATAGAAGACAACTCCTGCTGAGCTCTGCAGAAGTATTGTTTTATATTGCTGCTTTATATAGTATGCTACACATTGTTGGTTGGATGAAGCAGACATTGCAAGGTAATGGGTTTTCCTGTAGCCATAAACACGAGCACTGTACACTGATATAAAAAGGGGGTCAAAGACTAGCGAATCGACTTTGATAGAATATACAGTAAAACGCTGCCCCCAAGTTTGTACAAAGCAGTTCTCAGAGTCATTAACAGACTCAAATGCTGTGTAGGTAGACATCATCAGGGCTTGTGTTGAATTAATTGCATAATTTATAGCACCAATTTATACTAGACATATTCGCTGATAAGAAATACAGAAATAGAAGCATTAATCTAACCTTTGAAACAAGCCAGGTGTGAGGCAATGCCTGAAGGGCAAAAAAAAAAAACTAAGCTAAAACTATAGTACCCTACATAATAGATAAGTGTACTAGTTCCCTTAAGCCTTACAACTCAATTGCATTCCAACTTTCCAGCAGTTTTCCCCAGTTGTTTTATGTTTGTGCACTGTGTCTTCCCAGGACGCAACAGTATTCAAACGGCATATTCAAATGCCTTAAGCATAAGAGCAGGAAGTTAAGTCCAGTTAAGAGAAAATATCCCACAATCACTTCCTCTAGTCACTTTATAGTGGGGAAAGCCCAGGGGATGTGGTGGATTAATTCCGACAACCTAATATTTTCAAAGTAGAGAAGCATGGTAGTGAAAAAAATCTCTGGGTGAAGAATAACAGAGCTACAGAATGAAATTTAAACCCTACTTGCACTCAATATGTTCTGTATAGGGTCTTTTTTTGTATGAATGGAACAATATTAGAAATAATTCATTTGAACATAAAACATTATGTGCTTGGAGGTCACTCACTGGAGAAAAAAAAAGCATTGCTCATTTTATAATACTGAGATTACGTGTAAGGGTTTTTGACATGAAAGTACCAAGATGAAATAAAAGTGGAAAAATGTATTTCTTTCTTTCTTTTATTGACATAGACTGTTTAAATTGTACCGTTCCTCATTACTCAGGTGGTATACTTATCTTTTTTACCTTTACTATGTTTCATTTTATGTGTATATATTGTTCATTTGAAAAAACTGGACCATAATCACCATGTGGAGTAAAGCTTTACACTATATGCGCCTTTCTAGGTAAAAGATACCTACTAAAGACACAAAAAAGTGAACACTTATGGGTATAATCCCACTGACAAGGAATGGTACAGTTAGTATTTAGTTTAAAAAAAAGGAAACTAAAAAATACAGTAGTATTTTTCTCAAGGATTATTTGTAATATACAGATAACCATGTTTTGGCTGGTTCTATATATATATATATATATATATATATATATATATATATATATATATATATATATATATATATATATATATATATATATATATATAAATATATATCAATAATATTAATTATTGTATAAATATCAATACCAAAAGTGATGGTCTGAGTCAAAGGGTCATTCAATCTCTAGTCAACATACCATATAGTTTAAGCAAGGTAGGAGTTTGTATTACAGCTGATTGGACAGACACTGTTATATACACACGCACACACACACACACTGAATCTGATGTAGCTGGAAGGCACTGAAGCAGAATAAAGGCAAACTGAAAACGTGCTTCCTCATTCCGCTCTCACTGGTTCCTCTTTTGCTCTATACTTATTACTGTGTGGCTATATCTGTCTCATTTTTACTACTGCTTTTTTGTTACTGGAACTTTTTATATATTCATCTTTATACACACACATATATATATATATATATATATATATATATATATATATATATATATATATATATATATATATAAACTTCAGTTTTCTGGCAAGGATTAAAAGGGTTTTGGGCTATACCACCATTTAGCCATTTCCAGATAAATGTAGGGATTTCGCACCTTCATATCTGTATAAGAAGGCAATCAATAAGGACTGTCTGGACAAATCGACACAGAGAGTTTCATGTTCTCCTGTAAGCCACACAGACCTGAGAAATGTCCAGCTCCCTGTTAAAGATGGAACTCAGAGACTGAGCATGCTCAGAACTCTGAACTTTGAAGAGCAAGGGGGAAGTCAGCTGAAGGCCTTCTCCAACAGGAAGCGGTGGTATTTGAAGGCGGTATTTGATGCAAAAAGAGGGTATTTGAAGCTAAACTGTTTCTAACAGGAACAACCATGACCTCCACTGCTGTACATGATATTAACGTAGAATGTGCAGCCCATAGTATTCTGCCATGTCAGTATTTTTTGGCCCGTTTTTGCTGTGCTGTTTGCTAATGCTCTGAGTGATTAACCTTGCTGTGTCACATAATGTGCATAATTTGCAGTTTGTATTCTTTTTAAAAAAAAAAAAAAAAAAAAAAAAAAAGCTTGTATCAGTCATTGTTAGAGTTTCTAAGTTGCTAGAGTTTCTAGCACTCTTGTGGACTAGCATGTTCTCACAGTGTTCTCCATCTCACACTTGTTTGTGGTCAGTTGATGGAAACTAGAACTTGTTGTACTGGTATTAGTATCAGGGTTGGGGTTTTTTCAGCGTCATGCTTGGATTAGATTCTAATTCACTTCTCTTAAAACACTGATAAACATGGCAGCTAAACGAATAAAATGTGGTGTACATGTAAATGGACTCAAAACAGAAGATCTGAAAGGCAAGGAGCTGGCCAAACAGTATCACACAGTTTCTTAGACTACCCTGGAGCTTGCTAACAGATATTGACATATTTTATCTATAAAATGTTGTAAGCAATTGTACATGAAACTTCATCATATTGGGTGCACCATCCAATAGCTACACCAATCAGATTGTAACTAATTATGGGGTTTACATCTTAAAAACAGGACATTCAACCTTTAAGTGAGGCATTTTTTCCCCGTCCGCAATTCCACCAAAAGCTGTGCAAAGATCACGTTATTCATGTAAAACCCCTCTTTAAGACTAAGCTTGTCAAAGGTTTCTTATCATTTCAGGAACATAAGGCAAAACAAAGTACTAGTGATGTCTAATAGGACAGTCTTATAGACTAAACTTGCTAGATGGTATAATAATTAAACTCCTTTTACTACTGGCCCAATAAAGTGAAACTCTACCTAAGAGACTAATAGAGGCTTGATTAATTAGTTTGATTGGTTGCTTTATAGTATAATGTTGTTGGCTTGTTTGGTAAAAAAAAAAAAAAAAAAAAAGGGAAATGGATACACACAAACGGACAGATCAGTGTGGCTATAATAAATCTAAGATGACTTAAAAATCACTTGTGAAAAATAAGCTGCATATAACATACATGTGTGTCAGTTATATGAAGATTTCACAGCAAAGTGAAACATTAATTACTGGCTCAATTAGTAGCTTTATCATTTAAAATACCAAATCAAAATGACAAATTACAAAGTGTTTATTTTTATTGCCTATATAGAAAATCTGTAGGATGTGTACCATGAAACCAGTCTACTAGAGTTGTGGTGAATAAATGATAGTAATCTTTATATATACACAAATGTGCAAATGTTCTTAACGCTAGTGAAATAAATAAATAAATAAAGCCATACATACATAAAAAAAATAAAAAAATAAAAAAGTCCTTACCCAGTTAAAGCTAATTTAATCCACGAGCGCCTTACAAGATGTCGACCATGAGAGAAGTTTCTTTTACCACTAATGCACGTTTTCTATGCCGGTTCCCCACATCTCGTACAGCGAACTCTGTGTTGTGAGCAGTACAAGTAAAGCTGTACAGTGCAGTAAGAAAATGAAGAGGAAGTTCAGCCACCTACTGATTCAGTGATATCATGGGCTGTATTCCAAACCGCACCAACCTACTTAATAGAGTGTCAAACTGTACGTGCTACGTCAACAAGGACAGGAGAAGGTAGGCGGTGTGCAATTTCGGTGTACTATCATGAAAGGCAGTTTGGTGTTGTGGATGTACCCAGCAATATCCTTTGATATACGTTTCCTGTGATCTCACAGAATCCACAGACAATCACGCCGTCAAATTGGATTAAAAATCCTTTGACCATAAAGCAGGCAAACCGTGAAAGTCAAAACCCCCTAAAGAATTAATTAATTAATCAATCAAAAAAAAAAAAAAAAAAAAAAAAAAGCAGCTCTTGTTGCTCAGGCTGCTAACACTGAGCACCCTAATAACCAACTACCAAATAGTAGTAGCTCGTAATTGGTTTTTGAAATACTAGTCTGCTGTTATGAGGCATCAATAATAGTTCTAGCCTACTACTTCTACTACTAGTAAACTTTTAAAAATAAAGCTTCCAAATAGAACCATAAAGGGTTTTTCAGCCTGATGCCATAGGATTTGCACAAATAGCCATTTGCTATCAAGTTCTTTAGAGAACCATCTATTACAGGTGCTTTATAGAACCCAGAAATGGTTCTTCACAGCAGTGCCACAAGGAACCATGTTATCATAAGTTCTCTAAAAACCCTTAGTTAGTGCTTTAAGTAACCAAAGTAAGGTTCTTAAGAGTGATGCCTTTTCCAGTCCCACTTTATAGGATTCATGTTAACCTGTTAGGATGATACCTTGCAGAACCAATACACTGCTCTGAAGAACCTATAATGAGACATAAAGAACTTCCCCAAAGAACCATATAGCTTAACTCAAGAACCCTATACCACAGAAAAAATGGTTCTTGGCCAAAAGAAGGTTCTTCAGAGAACCTGTGGTGCTGTAAAGAACCATTGAATAACCTTTATCTTTAAGAGTGTAGTAGTAGTAGTAACAGTAGTAGTAGGAAGAAGAAGAAGAAGAAGAAGAAGAAGAAGAAGAAGAAGAAGAAGAAGAAGAAGACACCAATATAATAAAGTTTACTTATGTAGCACTTTCCAAAAATTATGCACAAAGTGCTGGTTGAAACAAGAAAAGTGGAATACCAAAAGCAACAAAAGACAGAACATGCAACGGCTTACACAAGGGTGTCTTCTAAATCAGATGACTATCTAAAAAAAGTAATAGATAATAAGATGGCATAAAATGACAAACACAATAGAGACGCAACAATAATTGTTGTTGTTGAGATAATTAATAATAATTATTATTATTGTTGTTGAGACACAAAGCACACAGTGTATAAGGGTACAACCAGTAATCTTTTAATCCCTTATCAAATTTGAGGATTAAATAGCAACTTCCTCCACAGACAGAGAGAGAGAGAGAGAGAGAGAGAGAGAGAGAGAGAGAGAGAATCAATATAGGACTAAATGAAATGAAAAATAGGGTATGGATTATAGCTCTTTGCTCTTGAAATTCCACATGCTTAATATCCGTCCATCTGTCCACTGGTAAATGCAACATCATAGGGAATGACTGCAAGGTACACAGTCATACACATACACACAAACGCGCGCACACACACACACACACACACACACACACACACACACACACACACACACAAACAAACCTGAAACCTTCACAAAGCACAGCTCACGTGTACGGGCTCCTAATATGCAAATACTGTGAAGAGAAGGAGGAAGTCAAACTGTAAGTGCTGATAATAATTAGCCAAGCAATTAAATTATGTGTGCACAAACCACAATACACAAACCTGGTTTGTGTATGGTGGAACAGATATAATAGATAAATATATATGTACACACACACCCACACACACACAGTGGGGGAAATCAGTATTGAACATGTCAACATTTCTTTCAGTAAATATATTTCCAATGAGGCTGTTCACATGAAATTTTCACCAGACTGTTATTAACTCATAAAATCAGGAAATATAAAGAATTCACAACATTAAAGTCCATAAATAAAGTTATGTGTAATAAAGTGGAATGTCAATTCAAGATGCTTCCTGTATGAAGAACTTAATCAGCCGCAGTATTCAGGTGTGATTTTGGCCATTTCTTCTAATCATATTGTCTTTAAATCTTGTTCAATTGGAATCAAATCAGGTGATTGACTGGGCGATTCTAACACCTTGATTCGTGAGAGCTCTTTGCTTTTACCCATCATGAGATGTTTCTTGTGTGAACCCTTCGGACCGCAAAGCCTTTTTATAGACCATCAATTTACTAACCCAAATGATATTAATTTGCACAGATAGGGGGGTATAATTACCTATGGATTTCAGCTGGTTCCTTGCCTTACCTTGCCTTGGAGAACTGCTTTTTCTTAGTGTGTTCAATACTTTATTCCTGTGTCATTCCACTTTATTTATGGTCTTTAATGTTGTGAATTCTTTATATTTCCAGATTTATTGAGTTAATACTGATGTATGTATATAAACTAAAAAGGTGGCCATTATAAATTGATACCATTCTGATATATTGTGGTATACCTGTCACTGCACATATTGTAAAATAATGAATGAACCTCCTGGTACTGAAATATTGTTTCCTGTATGCTCTGTCAGAGGAAGTGTGTCCATATTGCTTTGTATTTCACTTCCTGTGCTGTGACCCCTGCTAGAGTCACTGCTAAAGAAACACAAGATACATCAAAATAGCTCATTTGTTTATTTCAACATACAGTGATACATTTTTATGCATTCTTTAAAGCCTCAGATAGTACTCTAAAAACACCGGGCATGAGTTTCCACAGTGACTTTTAAGAACAGTTCAACTGATTGAAACAAACTGTATTGTGTAAGTCTGACATGGCTAAAGACATTTTAAAATGAACCCCCACCCCTTTACATGCTCGAAATGGTCACAGCTGCTGCAAGTGGAAAGTTCACTCTTACAAAATATGTGCTCTGCCATCACAAAGACCAAAACCAGAAACGGGAAGTGGAGGGTGTTTCATTTGTCACATTTGCAAGAGACAGGCCTTAAAAAAAACAAACAAACAAACAAAAAAAACAACAACAAAAAAAACACAAACGGAAGAAATAGCCTGGTTGACTGACAGTAATTTGCTTCTATGAAAACTTATCAAGGAAGGGAAAATGGAAGCTGATACACAGATCCATGTATGAAGAGACAGTCAGAGAGAAAGATGTGTTGAGAAACAAGTGATCCAAAAGAAATGATTTCTGGTTACAAGTCAAATTTGTTCACAACCTCAGGACAGGAAGTGCAGTGGTCTGTCACTTCCTGTCTCCTACAGGCAAATAATTCTGGGAACTCTCCATACTAATCTTTGAGATGTTGTGTGCATAGAAGAGCACTTGATCTGGTAGTCAGGCCATGTAACCTCCAAAACAAGTGTGATATTCTGAAACAAGTGCTAAAATTAGATGTATTTTTTGTCTTTCCTGTGTGATTTCTGGCCTGCCTGCTGCTATAGTGCAATAGATGAGGGGTGGGCATCTTTTTCTGTACATCAACTCAAACATAGGGTCTTTGATGCATGGTTGCAGAAGGACATGCACCAAGATTGTTGTACGCCATACACTATATCTGCAAAACAATAAAGCAAAACCATTAATCAGCAAGGAGATGTGAAGCCTAATATGAAGCTAATTCATTAATTAATTCAGTCGTTCATTCATTCTTTTATATTTATTTAACCCAGTTTTCTCCCAATTTGGTCATTGGCCATTCCCACCAACTAGCTAGATCTCCTCTATCTAGCAACACCACATCTTTCTACTCCTCAGCTGAACACACTCAGAGGAAAATTAACTGCCCTCTTTCACATACATGAGCTAACAGACACCCATGAATGGTTGTGGCATTGTTGGGATTCAAACCTGCAATCTCCCGATGACAGGGAGGTGCTTTCCAGTTAATCAATTTAATTTGAAAGGGAAACGAAATGTAAAGTAAGAAAAACACTAACTGACCATATACATGACATTGAGTTCAACCTTGCTCTGAGTCTCCAAGGTTGGCCCCCTGTGGCTGTAGTGTTGTCCTCATTTTCTTTTCTTTTTGTGGGCGCCGTTGAAGGGCTATTCCAGGAAAACAAAAGAAGCAAAATACAAGTGAAGGAATGAATGATTGAATGATTAAATAAATGAATGGATAAATGATTTTAAATCAAACTGCTCAGAAATGGTTTTAGAGTAATCTTACTGAAAATGAGTAGCTGGGAGTTGAATACCTTTGCGTTTTATTGATCTTACTGTGGTGTACAACAAGGGTCTATATTTGGTCCAATTTTATTTTCATTGTGTATTAACCATATTGGTTCTGCTATTAAGTACTTTAAGTATTATATGTATGGTTGGGGTGTGTGTGTATATGTCTTGTGTGATTTTATGTGTGATCACACTATACTAAGTATAGCAGTACTTAGTAATATGGGTAGTGGTAGCTCATTGGTTAAGACATTGGACTACTGATTATGTCATGAATTCAAATCCCAGCACTCAGAAGCTGCCACTGCTGGGCCCTTGAGCAAGACTCTTAACCCTCAACTGCTAAGCTGTATAAATGAGATAAACGTAGGTTGCTCTGGATATGGGCATCTGCCAAATGCCATGAATGTAAATGCAATTCCCTGCATAAGTCTTCTTATGCTCACGTAATTGTGTTTAACAAATAATGTGAAATGATTAAATTATTTGAAATAATAACACCAAAAAAAGCTGACGCTGGCGTAGCTCCTGAGTCACTGTGACTAAGACCTGGCTAAAGCAGTTACTGAAGACAAAAGAATTAATTATTATATATATATATATATATATATATATATATATATATATATATATATATATATATATATATATATATGTGTGTGTGTGTGTGTGTGTGTGTGTGTGTGTATGTATTTTGAACTACTGATTAATGATTTACAGCTCGACATCTTTTCTGCTGACACCATTGGGTAGGGTAAACAAATATTCAGGCCTTTCATTAGATGTGGTTCATGAAAAGAAACTGATTATTCAATTGAAGGTCATACTGGGACATTATAGTTTTCAAACCCTTTAGGACAAAATAAAGAAAAGAAAGAAATGCATTTTAGAACAGAATATTCATTAATTATTCAAGTCAAAAAGAGTAAAAAAAAAATTTCAGATAGGAGAAAGACCATGGTGAAGCTCCTAGCTAACTCCCTATAAATTACCATCTCCAGTAGTGACAAAGCTCCCACACCCAGCCCCTCCATGTCTTAAATCTAATTACATGCCCTCATACCTTCAGGAGTCTGGCCTGGTCTCTTCCTCATTATACCCTGTTTGCTAGTCTCTTTTTCTTCATCCTGGTCTTGTGGGCTGCTGCCTTCCTCCATGTCCTGCTCTTTCTGCAGCAGCAAAGCATTTACAATATGTATCACAATGAAAACACTGAGAAAGCACCAACAAAGTGTCTCAGTAGTGTTACTATGATAAGACACACAGTTAGCAGTTCAAGTCTGAAGAAAACTTACCTGTCCTTCTGATTTTAATGACTCTAGGACCACAACTGTGAGGACAAACAGAAACACATTATTTACTCAGATATTTTTCTCTCAATTTCCATAATAAGAACAGTAATTATTCAGAGGCACTACCTGGACGAAGAGAAATGGTCAGAGTGGGGACTTTCAGATTTTCAGTGTCTATATTCTCATTCTTCTCACTTCCATCATCTCCCTCTTCCTTATGTCTTTCCCCAGTTTCTTCTCTCTTCAAAATTGCAAGAGAAAAATAGAATACAATTTTAAAAGTTAGTCTTAGATTCAATCAACCTCCTCCTCTCTCTCACGCTCTCTTGCTTTCTCTTAAACACACACAGACACATGTTTGCCAATTCACCTACTGGCATGTTTAGTAGGTAGTAGGAAACTGGAGAACGCAGAGGAAACTTACACGTATCTGTGCAAATCACAACACAAACAGCAACCCAACCTCAGGATTCTACTGCATCATTGTGCCACCCCACACCCACACACACACACATACACAGAGAGAGACACAGACATAACCTAGACATAATAAGCGTATGGTCTGAGCACTGACAGGCTGACCCCCCACCCCTTCAACCTCTGCAGCAATGCAGGCAGCACTCATATGTCTATTTCCCAATGGCAACCTCTGAATATGATGCTGAGCATGTGCACTCAACTTCTTTGGTCAACCATGGCGAGGCCTGTTCTGAGTGGAACCTGTCCTGTTAAACCGCTGTATGGTCTTGGCCACCGTGCTGCAGCTCAGTGTCAGGGTCTTGGCAATCTTCTTATAGTCTAGGCCATCTATATGTAGAGCAACAATTCTTTTTTTGAGATCCTCAGAGAGTTCTTTGCCATGAGGTGTCATGTTGAACTTCCACTGACCAGTAGGAGGGAGTGTGAGAGCGATGACACTAAATTTAACACACCTGCTCCCCATTCACACCTGAGACCTTGTAACACTAATAAGTCACATGACACTGGGGAGGGAAAATGGCTAATTGGGCCCAATTTGGACATTTTCACTTAGGGGTGTACTCACTTTTGTTGCCAGTGGTTTAGACATTAATGGCTGTGTGTTGAGTTATTTTGAGGGGACAGCAAATTTACACCGTTATACAAGCTGTACACTCACTACTTTACATTGTAGCAAAGTGTCATTTCTTCAGTGCTGTCACATGAAAAGATATAATCAAATATTTACAAAAATGTGAGGGGTGTACTCACTTTTGTGAGATACTGTACTTACAAAAAAGGAACCTTAGGTCAGGACCAGACATCCATACCTTTATATCTACTCACAATAGTCTAAACTCTTGGAAGGTAGATGAGCTTAAAAGAAAAGCAAATATTAACTAGCCTTATTGTCCACACCCTTCCTCCATTCACATGGCAGCTACCAGTCAATGAGGGTGATGAGTGCAGATCAGTTTATGCTCAGAAACAAAATTCTGAAGGTTTGTATTCTTGTTAGTATAATAATGCCATTATGGTCAGATATCTATTTTCAGGATGTCAATCAAACAAAGGTGTAGAGAATTAATGAGAGGAAGTATTGCTAGGTGGAATCATATGGGTTGTTTTTTGTTATTGTTTGTTCAACTAAAATAATGTCAAGCTTTGACAGAGATGAGGATGTTGACTGTCACAACATCTGAGGTAGATGAGGATAAAATCTCATCCTCTGAGCATCAACTGCTGTTGGGCCAGATATGTTAAAATGCTAGTGGCATATGTAACTGTGGTTACTTGAACCCTGAATAACAACCAGGGCAGGGAGAAATCACCTGGATACCTTCTTTTGTGTGTGTGTGTGTGTGTGTGTGTGTGTGTGTGTGTGTGTGTGTGTGTGTGTGCATGCACGTATGCTGTGGCTTTCCAAAAAAGTGATACATGATGATATTTGCAACAAATATCATTATCATACAAGCTAGCTTTTCCCCCAAACATTCTTGCAATTTCTCATTGGGTTGGTTTAGAGTGACAATGAACCCTGATGGTTACCTGAGATTTGTACAACCACATTTGCATGTGTAACTAGTTGTGTACCGCCCCTCCTAACCACAATGGGAATCAGAATTACCTGGATAACTTAAACTATATGGCTGAAAGTATGTGGACATCACTCCTAAATATTGAGTTTAGGTGTTTCAGAACACTCACTGCTAACTGGTGTATATGTAAAATCAAGCACATGGCTATGCAATCTCCATAGACAAACATTGGCAGTAGAATGGGTTGTATTTAAGAGCTCAGTGACTTAAAAGGATGCCACCTTTTCCAGAAGTCAAATTTCTGCCCTGCTATATCTGCTCCAATCAACTGTAAGCGTTATTATGAAATGAAAACATCTGGGAGCAACAACAGCCACGCTCAACCACAAGGCCATCCAGACTCACAAATTTGGGCCACTGAGTGCTGAAGCATGTAGTACAGAAAAATCTCCTATCCTCTGTTGCAGCTCTTGTTAAGATGTTCCAAACTACCTCTGAAAGCAACATCAGCACAAGAACTGTGCATTAGGAGTGTCATGAAATGGGTTTCCATGGCTGAGCAGCTGTGCAAAGCGTGGACTGGAGTGGTGTAAAGCATGCTGCTACTGGACTCCGGAGAAGTGGAAATGTGTTCTCTGGAATCATGGTTCACTAATTGGCAGTCTGATTTATGAATCTGGGCTTGGTGTCTGCCAGGAGAACACTACCTACTGGAATGCATAGTGCCAACATTAAAGTTTGGTGGAGAAAGGATCTGGGGCTGTTTTTCAGGGTTTTGCTCAGGCCTCTTGGTTCCAGTGAAGGGTAATGTTAATGCTACAGCATACTAAAACATTTTAGACAATTGCATGCTTCCAACATCGTGGCAACAATTTGGGGAAGGCCCATTCCTGTTCCAGCATGACTGTGCCCTGTGCACAAAGCAATATCCATAAAGACATGAGTTTGGTGTAAATGAACTCCAGTGGCTTGCAAAAAACCTAAATCTCAACCCCACTGGAACACCTTTGGGATTATTTGAAATGTCAATTGCAAGCTATGCCTTCTTGTCCAACATCAGTGCCTGACCTCACAAATGTTCTGTTGAATGAATGGGCACACTACAAAATGGGACAGTCACTGAGGAGTAATTCTGCCACCAATGTATGCAAAGCGGGTTAATCAGCAAAGCATTCAGATCTCCCATTGTTTTTGCTGAAGTGACTGATAGCTTAAGAAAAAACAATTAAATAAGCCTATGATCATAGAGCCATCTCTGATTCAAATAGACATGATCCTAAAAAGCAGTGAGATTACAATAGAGCAAAGATGTGCACAATGAAGTTTTTTTATTCTCAGAAGCTTCTGTAATATTGAGTTAGCAATGATAAACAATAAATACTTGGACCACTGCATAATATATCAGTACAAAGGTGGTCTCATGACTATTACTTAGGCATGCTATATATTACGCATGATGAGGTTTGAGATGCAGCATTGGATTCTATCCAGTTTGTGTCGATGTTGGCACTTACAGCTGTGAGTAGCTCAGAACATCAGTGTAGCTTGCAGTAGCTTTTTCTACCATATAGGGTGTAATAAAAAATATTGATTCCAGCAGATTTAATATTAGAAATCAGATACAAGATTGTATTTAGTACCTGTAGTTTTGTATCCCCTGTTTGCGCATCACTCTGCGGACTGGAAGCATATGGAGCTGAAGATGGTGAGGAGAGTGGAGCCGGAGGTGATGAAGATGAAGACGATTGCAAGTCCATCTCTGTTTCTTTGGGGCCTGAGGCATTGGACAGATCTAAAGGTGCCTCTTCATCTCCTTCTCGTAGATTTTCTCCAAAGATCCTCTTATGCTGTGAACTTGTCCAGGTGCTCGATGATGTTCTCTTTTCTTTGCCATCTGTCAGCTCGAAGAGGCTCCTCGGGTGTGGGAAGATGGGTCGTGGATGGGCAGGGCTTTGAGATGGTAGGTGGGACTCAAAGCCTGGTGGAACCAGGCTTGAAAAGCGAAGTATGGGAGAGCTAGAGTCATGCTTCAGGTTCGGACTCACCACCATGCCACCACTGGTACCTGTCTTCACCACTGATCCCCAATCTGAACGTTCAGGCAGGGGCCAGGGAAGGTTGGATGGAGTTGTTTTGATTGGATGGGGCCGCAGTGGGATAGACACAAGGGCAGGACGTTCCTCAGAGCGTCTGGTTGAAAACAAGGGGTTGTTCTTCAGAAGACGAAGGTGAGGAGGGATGGAAGGTGAGGTGGGGGATGGATGAGCCTCCAAGGAGTCCACACTAATTGCTCTGTAGAGAGAAGAAATCAAGACTTAAGGAGCAGGTATGAATACAGTTGGTTGTGGTTCAAACTGCTACTTTGGCATCATCTATTTTTTTTACATTCACTATTGAAAATGATAGCCACCTCAACATTTGGTAAAAATTCACATCTATAGTTGAGGCTAGTTGCTACTGTAGATGCTACTGCATAACATATAATAGGTTTACAACAAGATTTTTCATCTTGAACAGAGCATCTCTCTAAATCCATCCATTTCTGATTTTGAACCTCACCTTCTCTCTTTCCATGTTGCTTGGTTTGCTACAAAATTCGGCTGTCTACTTGACTCCTGAAAAGTATTGACACCCAATCGCATTAAAAAAACAACAACACAACCATATATGAAAAAGAGTAACTGAGATACAGATAATTTGTCAAAAACATTAATTAATTTACCAAATCATTTTGTTTGAAAGATTTGCCTAATACAGATATGTCCCAAACCCTTGAACTTATTATTAAACTGCATGATCACTTACAGGATGATGCATTAAACTCCACCCTTGTAACCGTTTGTGCTCTGATCCTTTGTCTGTATATGTTGATATGGGAAAAAAAAAAAACAAAAAAAAAAACAGGCATTAAATAAATAAGGAATGAGCTGAACTGTGAAAATGTACAGTATATCATTGAGGCAGTACCTGATGATTCCGGTCTGTCACCTGGGGTCTCTTTGCTTTGGCTGTGTTCAGTTTCACTCTTCACATTGGCTGCTGGTGTAGTGGCGCCCCCTGGTGCAGGCTGATCATTCTTCAGAACAGAGGTGGCCATGGACAGAGAAGTGACTGTAGGGTTGGGAGAATGCTTAACCTCAGGGGTTCCTGCTCTCTCTGAGTGACCATTCTGCTGCCTGAAAGGTCAAGGCCAGAATATGTAGTTAAATGCATAATATGCATATATTATTTTAAATAATTTTCAGAACTAGAACCTAAACATCACGCATATTGCTTCATGTTTTTAATTAAAAAGCCTTTACCAAGCGAGACTTGTCCATTACAATTTATGAAAGAAAAGGCATGTATCCATACTGATGAAAAGTCACACAGACACACTGTATGAGAATGACACTCACTCTGTCCGTTCTCGTAGACTCTTCACCTCCTCTTTCAGTCTTTCATTCTCTTTCACCAATGCATTGATCTCACCCACTTTAGGAGTAGGAAAACAGCAAAGAAAGAAGAAGAACATAACAAGGAAATAATTTAGAGTAGCCAAGGGTCAAGGGTCTATGGAATATCAAGAATTTACTGGTTACATTCCAACCATTTAGAGCTTACAACATTTTTTCCTGGTATTCTATTTTTCGCCAGCATGTATAGCGTGTCAATATACTTTGGTGTCAGAAATTATTCATGTAAACTACCCAGTCAAAACTCTGAACACAAAACTTTGATCTAAAACAAATGTAAATAGCCCATGTACAAATTTATTTCTGAATCAAGATGCACTTAAAACAAGTCATTTTTATTAATTTCTCCATTTAACATTCAAATTGTTATTTATATATGATAATATGATATATGATAATTCTATATTCTATATTTCATACTGTTAAGATTTTTATTCTAAAAAATATAGAAAATAGTTAAAATGAAGAAAACACTTTTAGTTGTACAAACTTTCAAACTGACCTCAACTGCTGGTAAATCTAAACAACCCCTTTTACTTTTCAGTTTAAATAGTTATAATCATTCAGAAACATCATTAACGTTCAGCTCTTGTATGTTGTATGCAGTAATCAAATAGGTACCAGCTATGCTAGTCCTAGATCTGCAACTACAGTACTTCACTTAGTCTGAGGCATAAATAGTCTAATTATAGTATTAATTATTTTAAAAAATATTTTTAAAAATATACTTATTTAATATCATTAAATAAATTCATTGCCTGCTGCAATTTAAGGTTGTTAGTTCAGTGGTGTCTTAAGTTGTTAAGAGTACAAAAGGTGGCAGCACTGAGGGAGAAAAGAGGTGCACCCATAATCTACTAAACTAAGTATTGATTAACTCATATGGATTAACTCCTACTCCTCACTAAGAAGTTCTCTGAGAATTTTACCACACATTTTAAGAGTAATTTTCAGAACCTTTATACTGTACATATTGATCTCAAAAGCTATTAATAAATGTTTTTTTTTTCTGAATAGTTTGGGTACCTGATTGCTTCTAAGAACCATGCATTTGCATATGCATAACCTACTCAGTATGGATATGTGCTGCAGACTCTGGAGTTGGGAGGTTTCATACTCCTGCTGTCTTTTCTTTGCCATCTCCTGGGTGACTGTACACCTGTCACACAACCCAGCTCGTAACCTGTGGAGACACACACACACACACACACACACACACACACACACACACACACACACACACACACACACACACACACACACACACACACACACACACACACACACACACACACACACACACACACACACATATGCATATCTGTCTTACTAAGACTTATTGTCTTACTATTCATGAAATAATTATTAATGCAGCTAATTACTACCATGCTTACTACAAATTACTACAAAACGTTTGGCTCTTTTAGTTTTTCAAAATAAAAGCTACAGTTTTTATAAACAAAGAAGAAGCAGAAAGAGCAAAGTCAAGACTGCCAGTCCCCACAATGATATACCCCACACACGAGAAGAGCGAGAGAGAGCGCGAAAGAGCGAGTGAGAGAGAACACCCAAGTGTTCCAATCATAGTGTGAAAGATTAGTAGTAACATACACCCACACCCACCCTCACACACATACATACATGTTTTCTAGCTGTTTGATGTTTTCTGTGAGCATCTTGTGTTGCTCTCTCAGTTGCTGGTTCCTGTTGTACAATTCCTCCAGTCTCTTTGCATCACTACAAAACAAACACAAAAGTCTCTGTGATACAAAAATCAGGATACAAGCTCTATATAAAAAAGATGTGTTAAACTATAAAACTAACACTATCATATTAGGGCTGACACTGGCCTGACATTATCTGCGGACCTTAGGTCAGCTTAGACATGATTTTGATTTTGTCCACTGATGTATTTTATGCTAGGAGCATGTGTTCCTTTGACACAGAAATGACACAGACCTTCCATGTGAACATAGGACACAATTTGGCTTAATGCATGCTGCCATCAGGATTGGCTGCTGCTCAGTCCTCTGATATCAGTACTATATTGAAAATGGGAACTAACTAGAGAGAATATTATTAATTGGAACATTTGTAAACTATCCAAAAGTCTGTTTTGTTATAAAGATTCAAAGGAAGAAACTGTAAACCAATGACATTTCAAATGTTGGTGAATGTAATTGTCATGTCTTTGCCAGAATGTCCACTCCAGTTCCAAGAACACAGTGCATCCTACAAACATGGCTGCCAAGGACTACAACACACCGCCATCTCAAACACTCTCATGTTCACCAGATTACTGATTGCCAATAGTTGGACTCATACCTGTTACAATCACAACTACACTCACAGTATATAAGGACTCTTAGTTCACACTTACCTTGTTAAGTATACACTCTGTGATGATTTTCACCAGTCGTTACCAAGACTTTTGATTATTGATTGCTGGCTTCCTCAACTTGCTCTTGTCCAACTTTTTAATACTGTTTGTTGATTACCTGACATTTGCCTGTACCACAATCTTGTTTTTGAATCTCATCTTTGTTTTGATTGCCAAGATTATTAAACACGTGTCAACAGGCACTTGTGCCATTTCCTGCATACTTGAAAGAATACTTCGCCAACTCATGGATATAGCAAGAAACTTCGAGTTTTATTCGACTGACATTTGCAGCACAGGACCGCATCGTACAAGAACAGTAGCAGCAGCTTGACCAACTCATCATGCAGATGGCACAGCTCCAAGCCACACCAGACCCACTGACCATAGAACCCATGCAACTGGGACAAGTAAATTGGAACAACATGGAACCCCAGAGCTGATGTTGAGAGAGGCTGTGCTTCTACTGTGGTAGTTCCTAGCACCAAGTGGTACAGTGTCCATCACGGTCACAGAGCAAAGTTTCTCAGTCCACATCTGAGCAAGCCTCCTCTGTACTTTGCTTCACCATGGTGAGTGCTCCTGAGTTTCTTTCTCACCCAAATTTTGTGCTACCCATTGAGATTGCTCACTCGGGGAATGCATCTTTTGTTACAGTGCTGATTGGCTCTGGGGCCACTGGGAACTTCATTGACCAGTCCCACGCAGAAAGACTCCACCTGCCCCTACAACCTCTGCAACACCCCCTCAAAGTCCAAGCCCTGGATGGAGAACCCAGTGGAGGAGGCTCCGTCACACATTGTACTGAGCCCATCACCATGCACCACAAGAACATCTCAGAAATGTAAAAAACATCAGAAGGAAGAACTCCCAGACAGTGTCCAGTGGGAAGGAAGTTTGTATCATCAGCTCTTCATGATAAGTTAATGGATAAGTTAGGTCACATGGGCTCACACCTTCCCTGCCACGGGACACCCCGGCACTCACAGAATGCAACAATTACTCCATTGTAAATATTAGTGGCCCAACATGTTGCAAGATGTCCACAAATTCATCTCATACTTTTCTGTTTGTGCCCAGGCCAAAGTACCTCACAACCTGCCAGTGGGTAGACTTATGCCACTTCATGTGCTTCAACAATGTTCACACCTAGCCAATGACTTCATCATGGACGAGCCACCATCTCAGCACACCACAATTATCCTAGTAATAGACCGATTTTCCAAGTCCATCTGTTTGATACCCCTCCCAGGCTTTCCCTCAGCCTTAGAAACAGTAGAACTCATTTTTAACCATGTCCTCAGGTACTTTGGCATCCCAGAGGACATTGTTAGTGACCAGGGGGCTCAGTTTACATCTGCAGTCTGGCGAGGCTTCATGGAAAAACTGAGGGTCTCAATAAGCCTTACTTCAGGGTATCATCCCCAAGCCAGCGGTCAGGTAGAAAGGGCCAATCAGGAGGTTCGACACTTCGTGTACACCTTCTGTGCCAATAACCAGGAGGACTGGGCACAATTTCTCTCATGGGCCAAATATGTGCAGAACTTCCCACTCAGCAACAAAACTCTTGCTATTTCAAAGAGTCCTAGGATACCAGCTGACCCTATTACCATGGAACAGAAACCCCACTGATTCCCCTACAGTGGACAGCTGGTTCCAACAAAGTGAACGAGTGTGGGAACAGGCTCACCAGGACCTTGAACAAACTGCCCAGATCACTATGAAATTCGCAGACAGTCAGGGCGAGACACCCATCTACAATCCAGGGCTCTCCACCAGGGATTTGCGCATAACAGAAGGCTGCAGAAAGCTGGCACATTGGTACATCAGCCCCTTCAAGATCTTCAATGATGTCACCTACAAGCTGTAACTGTCGCATCATAGTCGCATAGCTACATCATTTCATGTTTTCCACCTTAAGTCAGTTAAGCCAGGACCAATTGCCCCTAGCATTCCCCCCACCCCCAACACCTTTTTACATCAAACGAGAACCTGCATTGGTGTTGCAGGGGAAAGGGTATTATTCTGTCATGTTTACTCAAGAATCAGCATCAAAATACAGTTCCCAGAACACAGCATGTCCTACAAACATGGCCGCCAGGGACAACAACACACCACCAACTCAAACACTCTCACGTTCATGTTAACTGTATTACTGATGGCACACACCTGGACTTACAATCACAGCCACATTCACAGTATATAAGGACTCTTAGTTCACACTCACCTTGATAGGTATACACTCTGTTGATTTTCACCAGTCATTACCAAGCCTTTGATTATTGATTGCTATCTTGGTTTTGATTGTGTTTCTGGTTTCCTCAACTTGCTTTTGTCTGACCTTGTTAATGCTGTTTGCTGATTGACTGACATTAGCCTGCAATTCAACCTTATTTTTGAAGCTTGCTTTTGTTCCGATTGCGAAGATTATTATAAAAGTGTCAACCTGCACTTGCATCCTCACCTGCTTACCTGACAGTAATCAAGGAGACAACATGCTGTAAAGGACTCACCAGTTTTTCTTATTGGTTAGTTCGAGCACCTTCTGCTGCAAACCTAATGAATGAGAAAATAAAATCAAGACTGGCAATCAGGGAAAAATAATAATAATCATCATTATTCTATCTATCTATCTATCTATCTATCTATCTATCTATCTATCTATCTATCTATCTATCTATCTATCTATCTATCCACACACACACACACACACCTCCAGTAATATTGGCACCCTTGGTAAATATGAGCAAAGAAGGCTGTGAAAAATTGTTAAACATTTTGATCTTTTGTTTAAAAAATTCACAAAACACTCTGCTCTCATGGATATCAAACAATTGCAAACAAAATACAGGTTTATCAAAAAAAGAATATCTTTGTTAAGTATAGGTGTGCAACAATTATTGGCACCCTTTTAGTCAATACTTTGTGCCAAGATAACAGCTCTGAATCTTCTCCTGTAATGCCTGATAAGGTTGAAGAATACATATCAAGGGATCTGATACCATTCCTCCATACAGAATCTCTCCATATCCTTCAGATTTTGAGGTCCATGCTAGTGGACTCTCCTCTTCAGTTCACCCCACAGGTTTTCTATGGGTTTCAGGTATGGGGACTGATGGCCATAGCAGGACCTTGATTTTGTAGTCAGTAAGCCATTTTTGTGTTCATTTTGATGTATGTTTTGGATCATTGTCCTTCTATAAGATCCAACCACTGCCTATTTTAAGCTTTCTGGAAGAGGCAGTCAGGTTTTCATTTAATATCTGTTGATGATGCCATGTATCCTACCAAACTGTCCATGTCCTCTGGCAGAAAAACAGCCCTAAAAAATTAAAGAGCCACCACCATATTTAACCATGGGCATGAGGTACTTTTCCATATGGGTACATCTCTGTATCCACTAAAACCACCTCTGGTGTTTACTGAATATTTATATGAATTCATAGGTGTGCCAATAATTGTGGCACACATATATTTAACAAAGATTTTTATTTTTAATAAACCTGTATTTTATTTGCAATTCTTTGATATCCATGAGAGCAGTGTATTTGTTGAAGAAAAGATCAAAAGGTTAAACAATAAAGACACATTTTCACAGCCTTCTTTGCTCATATTTACCAAGGGTGGCATTATTATACAGTGGGGGAAATAAGAAATAAAGTTATGTGTAATAAAGTGGAATTGCACAGGAAAAAAGTATTGAACATCCATCCATCCATCCAACTTCAACCGCTTACTCCTTTTCAGGGTCGCGGGGGAACCTGGAGCCTATCCCAGGAAGCATCGGGCACAAGGCGGGGTACACCCTGCACAGGGTGCTAGTCCATCGCAGGGCACAATTTTGTTCAATTGGATTCAAGTCAGGTGATTGACTGGGCCATTCTCACACCTTGATTTTTTTTCTGTGAAACCAGTTGAGAGTTTCCTTTGCTGTATGCTTTGGATTGTTGTCTTGCTGAAAGGTCCACCCACGTCCGATGTTCATCATCCTGGTGGATGGCAGCAGATTCTTCTCAAGAATCTACTGGTAAAAGTCTCCATTCATCGTTCCTTCAATTATATGATGTCTGCCAGTACCATGCGGTGAAAAACAGCCCCACACCATGATGCTTCCACCTCCAAACTTCACTGTTGGTATACTGTTTTTAGGGTAATGTGCAGTGCCATTTCTTCTCCAAACATGGTGTACGACAGACAAAAAGTTCAATTTTGAGCTCATCTGACCAGGTTACACTCTCCCAGTATTTCATAGGCTTGTCCAAATGAGTTGTAGCAAACTTTAAACGAGCTTCAAAGAGCCTTCTCTTTAGTAATCGAGCCTTGTGGGGTTAGCATGAGCAGTGGAGTGCATTGCCTTTTGTTTTCTCTGTGACGATGACACCTGCTGCCTCCAAGGGTTTCTGGAGTTCTTTCTGAGTGGTCCTTGACTCTTGGGCTACTCTCCTGACTATTCTTCTGACTCCTTGGTCAGAAATCTTGCGAGGAGCTTCTGTGCGTGGCCGGTTGATGACGGAGTGATGTTGCTTCCACTTTCGGATAATGGCCCCAATGGTGCTTACTGGAGGAAGTTTTGAAATACGTCTGTATCCAATTCCATCGATATGTTTTGCAACAGTAAGATTGTGAAGGTCTTGGGAGAGCTCTTTGCTTTTACCCATCATGAGATGTTTCTTGTGTGACACCTTGGTAATGAAAAGCCTTTTTATAGACCATCAATTTACTAACCCAGCTGAGATTAATTTGCACAGATAGGGGGTATAATTACTTACAGATTTCAGCTGGTTCCTTGCCTTACCTTTCCTTGGAGAATTGCTTTTTCTTAGCGTGTATGATAATGTTTTCCTGTGTCATTCCACTTTATTACACATAACTTTATTTATGGACTTTAATGTTGTGAATTCTTTATATTTCCAGATTTCTTCAGTTAATACTAATGTCTGGTGAAAATTTCATATGACTAGCCAAATTTTAAATATCCCCACTATCTATATATATACTCAGAATTTTTTTTAACTTGATTCTTGATTCATAAGGCAACAATTTGACATCTGTCGATATTATTTGAATTAATAGTCTCAGATCAATTTTTGATTACCTTTGTTTGGACTCTGGGTAAACCTACTAATATTCAGGAACTATTTACACTTCAGTTATTCATTATTTTTATGCATGTCAGTTATTTTTTAATAATAATAAATTTTATAGACAACTGTACTGTAGTCAATAAGAGATTGTTGAATAGATTAATTTTAATTGTTGCCTTTTAAATGGATCCAAATGATTGGCTTGTTATGCTACTAAAAATGAGTGTAATAGTGTGGGAGAAGTGTCTCACCTTCCTGCTCCTGCTCATGGACCTCTTTCAGTTTATGTATCAGTTCAGTAAAACTCTCCACAGCCATGCTCCTCCTGCACACACACCCCCCCCAACACACACACACACACACACACACACACTCTTATGGTCTGCACTTATATAGCACTTTTTTTTTTTAACATTAGCAGGTTTCAAAGCACTTTATACTGGTTCTCATTCACCCATTCACACACACTCACACTCCATTGATAGCAGAGTTGCCATGCAAGGTGACAGCTTGCCATCGGGAGCAACTTGGGGTTCAGTGTCTTGCCCAAGGACACTTTGGTATGTGGAGTCATGTGGGTCGGGAATCGAACCACCAACCCTACGATTAGTGGACAACCCATTCTACCACCTGAGCCACAGCTGCCTATTACTTACTTACTTACTTACTTACTTACACAGCCGTCACACTGTCTTAGGGCTTAACCTACTAACATAGCAAAGCAAACTTCATAGAGGCAATATTAAGAACAATTACAAACTACCCTTGTCAGACTGGTTTCACCACAGTGCTTCAGGCATAACTTTATTTGTATGTGTGTGCATTGTGTATGTAGAGTATATGAGAGAAAGAAGAAGTGAGAGAAATAGAAATGTGTGTGATAGAGAGTGCACATTGGAACTCTGTCCATAATGTATGGGATTGCAGAAAAAAAAGATGGAATGCATATTTAGCATATAGACACTAATAAATCACTAAGAGCAACCGGACACCCAATAGACGTGCTAGGAGTCAAATACCATGCCATCCAGCTACATAATGAGGCTCTGGATCTTATCTCAGACATCCTGAGGAAATCATCTTCCAGACTGGACTCTCACGTATGGCCTGCAGGATGACATGATTGTGAAATTTAAGCCTTAAAAGATCAGATCAGATTACTAAACAAACATCCTCGGGTCATCCAGTAGCAACTGCCTGATCAGACAGGTTCAGTTCTGCTGACTATATGCCCTGAAATCGAAATACGCTCAGAAAGAAAAAGAAAGAGAAGTTGACTCACTCACATAACTGATTCTCTACCAGAAGTGTCAAAAACTATTTCTGATTATTTGTGTATATCCAGGTAGAACTTGCAACACATCTAGAAAGCAAGCAGGAAGTGATTTGCACTTCTGTAACAAAATAATATAATAATTGAGCATTTTGTGAGCTGACTCAGTTGTTTCGAAGTAAGGAAAGTACAGGTATGTGCAGTGTGTGGGCTTTCATGGACTGCAATTAAAAATGTATTTGCTGACCTTATTAATACTAGATCCACCATAGATGTGCCACAGCAAGCGTTATCCATAAACATTTGTATAAATGGAGCAAATGAGTTTTGTAGTGTATGCTGAGGGCGCTCCAGAGGGTGTGGTCTGGGCTGCCCCCCTCCACTGCCAGTCGTCTCTTGGCAGCAATGTAAATGTGCTGCATATACTCCACTTTTTTTGCTTAAAGTAATTAACATCTACCACGTTCTGACCCTTCACCTAATTCACAGCAGTATCAGAAGTCCTAATATGTGTTGTGTATACATCCTAAATGAGTACACCAGCAATGTACTCTATGAGAATACTATACTGAACTTTTTTTTTTATTAGGAAAAGATACAAAATATATAATTAACTTTATACCTAGATACAGCAATACTTTTTATTCTTTACAATGTGTATTCTTTTGTATATTAATTTGAACTTCCCTTTAAATTATAGCTGGGACTTAAGGAGGAGTGTTTCTAACTTTTCGCAGTTCTGTTTTTAATGAGTTCGGAACAGCACTCTGTCCCCCACTCCCTCAGTCTGTGTGCATGTTGGGATATGTCAGTTCAGTGTCCCGCATTAGCAGGCAGGAGCAAGAAAGAACCTGTCTTACCAAGCAAAGAAATCACTGATGTACAGTCTCAAACATATACACCCACATGTACATAGATACACACACAAATATGCACATATGCAAATTCAAATATAAACAAACACACACAGAGACATGCGTAGGTAACACACCATGTGCATTCATAAAATCACATGCTTGCACAGACTCATATTCAGTATGCTGATTATGCTGAGTAACATATGACAAATATTAATATACAACTGATGGAATATAATTATAACTGCATACAAATATAACTGATTCTAAGTGCATTCATATTTTTGTGGGCATGCCCTTTCTTTACAAATTATTATTGAATAATTCAGCACATTAAAGCACAAACAAATTGAGTGACTATTCTTAGTGACTATTCACGATGTGAGTGCATGCAAACAGATAGAACAGAAAGACAGAAAGTAATTTGACTCTAATTGAATGAAATAAATGTATTTAAAACACAGACAAACCTTCTAGTTATTTACTATGTTTTACAGTTCTCCAAGAGGTTACAGAATGCGCATATGTAATCAGTGCTCTGCTATTTAACTTGAATAAAAAGTAATTTTTGAGTGTCACACTTGTGGTTTTCTAGTACTATATATAATTGTGTAATATAGGAGTTATAAACAATCTGGGTAACATTTTACATTAAGGTTTCCTTTTACTAACATTATTCACTGCATTACTTAACAACAACTTCAGCATTAATAAGATTACTTAAGGTTTATTAAAGTTACAGAGTAAGTTAATGATGTTAATTGACAATTGTTTCAATTTGTTTCAATGGTAACAAAATACACCTGAATTAACTATTAAGTCCATTTAGAGCATGATACTCAGTGTTGATAACTTTCTTTGAAAATATTGGTTCAATCTGTTCAGTCTCATTTCTTAATTTTGACAATTAAGAACCACATACATGTTTATTGGGTCAATACAGGTTAATACTCATTTGTGGTATGAACATTGGCTAATTCTTGTGTTGATTTGGTCCATTTGCATTCACTCCATCCAGGCGTTAATGAATAAACAGTTGGAATAGATCATAATAATACTAGGTTGCATACCTTTTTTTTGTATGCCCCTAATTTCTCCATCTGGGAATTAATTATTACCTTATTATTTTTTAATTATTACCTTAGTATTACCTTATCTTATCTTATTATCTTTTTACCTCATGCCTTTATTATAATCACATTTCCATGATTCACTGAATAATCAGACACGAGGCCTCTCTTTCTTTTAGTCTTTCTTTCTCGCTCACACACACACACACACACACACACACACACACACACACACACACACACACACACACACACACACACACACCCCCCCCTCTCTAGCCCACTTAAATTTTCTATAGTGATTTTCAAGTACTGTGGTCCTGTACCTCAAATAAACCAAAACTCCAAACTCACCCTTGGCCAACTGGTGGAATTCAGACCTCAAATCCAACAGCTGGCAATCACTCTGTCTGCCAGTCACATGCAGCCTTCCAGGTCCTCGTTAAAGCACTTTCCACACCGTGAACTCTTTATTAAATTCTGATTGCTCGCAAAGTTATATGAAAATGCGAGATTCCAAGAAAAATGGTGAAAGGATAGGAATGCAGCAGAGGAGTCTTTCTTTCACGCCGCTCTCCTCTCCTTCTGCTTCTCCCTCCATTCTCCCCCCACCTACAGTGGCAGAGTAGAACAGGTTGGTGCAGTTCCCTGCCTGAACGCACAAACACCAGTTCTCCCTGGATAAACCGGTCCTGCTGAAATCCTGCTGAACCTGACTGACCAGATTTGCGCAGCAGACAGAGAGAGGAAAAAAACCTAGAAAGGATATAGAGAACCTCAAACACACAAAGCAGCTTTATTCTGCAATGATTTGGTGATTAGGGGAAAAAAGAAGTAAACATTAGAGGAAGAGAGCACCTTTTTCTACATTGCGCCTTACTGAACATCAGAATACAAGCATGAAACTGGGTTGGAATTTTAGGAATGTTTACTGCATTTCATGGAGTTGTTGGAAGTCTTACATGGATTTTGTTTAGAAAAATTATATTAAGTGAATATAAACTTTCTATTTGTTGAATGTGAATGATACAAAAATGTTCACTTATATGATTAATAGCTTATTCAGGTATGAACCAAAAAGAAATAAAACGCTGTGTTTGTGAACCTTTCACAGATTACTGTCTCCAGGACTGAACTAAGCTCTGTTAACTCAACCTATGATAGATGCTTCCCTAACCTGCAACATGAGAATGGAGTTGAATACACATACAGAGTCAGACAATACACACTGTGTTAGAAAACTGCACAAGGTGAAACTATAGGTTCTGAGAAGATCCTTACTAAATTAACTCCATCACTCCAAAAAGCACTAGACTATTATTTCCAGACGGTCATGTGCTAGCTCTCCACAGACCCACATGAAGACAGAAATTTTGTAACACACATAATGCTGAAGGGATGTGAGAGTAAATTTCTTACGTGACTGTTCTCAGCTGGCTGCAGGTTTCCTGATTCCTGCATTCCAACTGGTCTGGGTGCGACCAGCTGGCACATTCGTCTTGATAAATCTACAATGACGAGGCCGGACAATAAAAGAGAGCAGATTAATTCTCTTATCCACACCAGCAGTGTGAGCAATCTGGTATCAATTTCTTTAAAGCATCTAGATAGAAATGTATCATCACTAAAGGACTATGCTTTTCATTCCAACGCAAAGGGCGCACGGTGGCTTAGTGGTTAGCACGTTCGCCTCACACCACCAGGGTTGGGGTTTGATTCCTGTGGCTCTGTGTGTGTGTGTGTGGAGTTTGTATGTTCTCCCCGTGCTGTGGGGGTTTCCTCTGGGTACTCTGGTTTTCTCCCCCAGTCCAAAGACATGCATGGTAGGCTGATTGGCGTGTCTAAAGTGTCCGTAGTGTCTGAATGGGTGTGTGAATTTGTGTGTGATTGTTTGCCCTGCAATGGACTGGCATCCTGTCCAGGGTGTACCCCGCCTTGTGCCCGATGCTCCCTGGGATAGGCTCCAGGTGTCCCCGTGACCCTGAAAAGGAGTAAGCGGTTGAAGATGGATGGATTCCAAAGCAAAGTTTACATTAAAATTTATTGGAATCCTTTCTGGAAGTATTTTTTTCTAAGAAAATTACATGTGGTAACAATATAAACCTGGTTATACTGTTATCACATTTATTATCACATTTCACATTTACACTTTATTTTTGGTAGTTTCTAACCAATAGTTACCAATAGATGGCGCATGAATAAAGTCACTGCTTTTCCCCCTTCCTACGGACAGAAATGCCTTGTTGATGAGAGAGGTCACTGGAGAATGACCAGACTGGTTCCAGCTGAAAGTGAAAGGCTACAGATAACCACTCAGTTCACTTTGTGGTCATCAGAAAAGCACCTCAGAATGCACAACAGCAGAAGACCATGTCAAATTTCACTTCTGTCAGCCAAGAACAGAAAGTTGAGGCTGCAGTGGTCACAGGCTCACCAAAACTGGACTGCTGAAGACAAGAAAAACTGAGCCTAGTCTGATGAATCTTGATTACTGCTGAGGCACACAGATGGTAGGGTCAGAATTTGGTGTCAACAACATGAATCCATGGACCCAACCTGCCTTGTGTTAACAGTCCAGGCTAGTGGAGGTGGTGTAATGGTGTGGGGAATGTTTCTTATCACACTTTGGGCCTGTTAATACCAAACAATCATCGCTTGAATGCCATGTGCATCCCTTCATAGCCACAGTTTACCCATCTTCCAATGGCTACTTCCAGCATGTCACAAAGCAAAAGTTGTCTCAAACTGGTTTCATGAACATGATAATGAGTTCTTCAATGATCTTCCCTTTCACTGGATCTGAATCCCGTAGAATATCTTTGGGATGTGGTAGAACGGGAGATTTGCAGCATGAAAGTGAACCATAAAAATCTGCACAAGTTGTGTGATACAATCATGGACCAGAGTCAACATGGACCAAAATCTTAAAGGAATGTTTCCAACATCTTCAGGAATCCATGCCATGAAGAATTGAAGCTGTTTTGAGAGTAAAGGGAGGCCCTACCCAGTATTAGTATAGTGTTCCTAATAAAGTGTTGGTGAGTGTATAGTATGCAAATTAGGCATATCAATGATACTGAAAAATATAAGTTTTTTCAGTTCATTTAGTTTGAAATGTTAATATTTGTCATAACTTCAGTTATTGCTAATTTACACTCTTGCTCTCATTCATGTATCTGTCAGATACAGTACATATTGACTGGAAGGAACAGCTTTAAATGGATTAGATCTGGAATATCTTACTGACCTTCTGGAACAGTATAACCCATCTTAAAGCACTTCATTCACCTGAGGAAGATTCACTATCAATTCTGAAGTTCAATCATAGCTCAGCCTATGGTAGATATATATATTTTTATATTACCCATAAACTCTGGAATAGTATTCCACAGCATATTAGAAACACATGGCTCTATAAATGTTTTATTCAGATTAAAGACCTGCCTATTATTATTATTATTATTATTATTATTATTATTATTATTATTATTATTATTATTATCTTCAGTAACTACTTTGTCCTGGTCAGGGATGTGTTGTTGAGGTAAATCAGGGTTGTTGTTTTTTTGAGGGAGGAGACCTATCTATTAAGATGTATCTGTTCTCCAGACATATTATTTGAACTACATAGCACTGCACTTACATTTTAATTTTAACTTTGATTTGTACTGTATATTAGCAACCGATTTGGCTGGTGGGTTCCTGAGCCCAGCTCTTTAGGCTTTCTTTCACACAAAGATCTAAATGAATCATAGTTATTATCGAATATGCGCACTTCAGTATTCTTGAAATCTATGTGTCTCCACAAGATGGCGGAATAACACATCTTTCATAAAACAGCCAAACATCTCAGAAGACATTGACAACATGGGGATATAGAAATGAAGAGTTTGTAAACCCCACAAGATTTTAATTTGTTTGACCTGAGTTTTCAACAATGAAAACTGCACTTTTGGTCTATTGAGTATATTTCTCCCCTTGACACTCTCTTGGATCACTGTGAATTCATATTGGCTAAGATGGGATAGATACTGGAAAATTTCACATTGTTTCTGTTCTGAGTGTATTCAACAACGTGAAACCACCCACTGTATAAAGCCGTGTCTGTCTGCCAGCTCTACACCGAGAGTCAACAGTAAGTGCAAACACAGAAGTAGCGTTTTACAATCGTATCAAAGAAACACTATTGGTATATGCACTACGCTGTGTCCTTTGTTTACATGTGTCAATGACAAAAGAGAGGCCTTATTTTACCTTACTCTATTTCTGTCACCTGTAGCCTTACACAATTCTGCCTGTCTGGCCACACAATGAAATCTTCTTGGAAAAATGAGTTTGCACACTTTCTTTCACTTTTTTCTTTTTTTGCCTGTTCTTTCTGCATCTCTGTGGGTTTCCTCTAGATTCTCTGTTTTCCTTTGACCTCCCAAAAACATGTAGATAGGTGGAATGAGAGTGTGCATGGTGTCCTGCATCCCATCCAGGATGTAATCCATCCTCATGTTCAGTATTCCCAAGATCCACTGTGACCCTGACCCTGAGGACAAATCAGTTACTGAAGATGAATGAATAAATTAATTTTTATACATAGCTGTTTCACCAGTGGATTTGTGGTCCTTATATACATATTGTCATATATTAAAATATACACTCACTGTCCCCTTTATTAGGAACACCTTTACATCTGCACATTCATGCTGTTATCTAATCAGTCAATCATGTGGCAAACTGGCAGGCTGAAACACTTTGTTGATGTGAGAGGTCAGAGGTGAATGACCAGAGTGCTTCGAGCTGACAGGGAGTCTATAGTAACTCAAATAAGCACTCTGTACAACCATGGTGAGCAGAAAAGCATCTCAGAATGCACAACACATTAAACCTTGAGGAGGATGGGCTACAACAGCAGAAGACCATATCAGGTTACACTACTGTCAGCCAAGAACAAGAATCGGAGGCTATCATGGGCATAGACTCACTGAAACAAGGTAGTTGAGAACTGGGAAAAGACCCGGTGATTTTTATTTCTAAACTAACTAAAACTGATTTTCTGTTCACCACAGTAGTAAAGACTGATTATTTGAGTTACTATATCCTTCCCGGCAGCTTGAAACAATCTGGCCATTTTCCTCTGAGCTTTCTTATCAACTAGGCATTTCCACCAACAGAATGGTTGCTCACTCAATATATTTTTTTCTTTTTGTGCCATTCCATGAAAACTCTAGAGACTATTGTGTGTGAAAGTCCCAGGAGATCAGCAGTTTCTGAAATACTCAAACCAGCCCATATTTATTTTGTATTAGTCTGTATTTATTTAGTATTTATTTATGCTACACTGTCGAAAATGATACGATCTTTCAGGTTTTCTCAAAAACTGTTTTATAAATATGAATTCAAAACTTTGGATAAAATATGTAATGCAGTGAACACAATAACTCCTGTCTTAGTATTGATCTCATTTATCAAGAGCTGATCTGCTCAAGCTGGATTTGAATCCACAGCACACATCCAGACACACATCCAGAGGATATTGTCAACTGGAAATATAAGCTATCCTTCTGAGTCTAGTTAAATTTTATGAACCTTCACAGTGAAAAGAAAAGATCTAGATAACAGGAAAGAAAACTGAAGAGGAGGTTAAACAAACATAAGACTCCACAGGTTTAATCTATAATAATGATCATTCAGTATATGAATGATCAGTATTTTTAGGCAAAATATATGGCTTACTGTGATGAGGCTACTGATATATGATGCATGGGTCACACACATGTACATGTGTAATGCTGGATGGATCTTATGGAAGAACCTGGATTCCATAAGATCCCTCCAACTTTATAAGCAATGTTGAGATAACACATCAAAGAGTGAGGCAGATTTACAAGACACGGTGAAGCTGCTTTAAAAAATACTACTCTGTAAATGTTTATGCAACTAAAAATGTCAAGAAGAAGAATGGGAGGGGAAAGAGAGAGAAAGAGAGAGAGTGTGTGTGAGAGTGAATAGTGGACATGCAGTATAAAAAACAGTATTATGCATTCAAACAAACAAACAAACAAATATTAATTAAAAAAGTATGTTCTAGGCAGTAAAGTTCTTAGATGCTATTACTCAATGTTAGTTCCAACGAAAACTCTACATTTCTGTAGAGTTATCTGTTCATGAAACCTTTGTTTTGAAATACATTTGTGTGAATTTTGTTATTCATTAGTCCACAGTATTAGTTCTCGACAATCCATGGGGTGGATGGTAGAGAGGCTGGGGTTTTCAGGGTGGTATTATGTGGGTACACTGCAAAAACAAATACCTTGAATATAGTCAGATATAACTAGCATTCCTCTTATAATAGTACAATAAACCAAATAGAAGATTATTAAACCTATTTCTACTACTCATTTTATTAACAAATGTTATTGTTTTATTGGCAGAAAATTAAAAGCTTGAAATTAGTACACTGTTCAGAAATTTTCAAGATATTTTGACTTGCTAACATGATTATTATTATTATTATTATTATTATTATTATTATTATTATTATTATTATTATTTTGCAGTGCTGGTGCTGTGTTAGAGGGACCACTTTTGATTTGCAATGCAGGAAAAAAAAAATGCATGCAAGTCACTGACTAGCATGGAAATGGATCACTATTCATTCATTCATCATTCATTCATCTTCAGTAACCTCTTTATCCTGGTCATGGTTGTGGTGGATTTGGAGTCTATCCTGGTAACACTGGGTGCGAGGCTTTAATAACCCTGTGTGTGCGGAGTTTGCATGTGCGCAGTTTGCATCTCACCTGCAGGGGTTTCCTCCAGGTACTCCAGTTTCCTCCCCCAGTCCAAAGACATGCATGATAGGTAGGCTGACTGGCATGTCCAAAGTGTCTGTAGTGTATGAATGGGTGTGTGAGTGAGCCCTGCGATTGATTGGCACCTTGTCCAGGGTGTACCCTGCCTCGTGCCCAATGCTCCCTGGGATAGGCTCCAGGTTACCCCGTGAAGGAAGGATAAGCGGTATAGAAGATGGATGAATGTATATATATATATATATATATATATATATATATATATATATATATATATATAAAGAATTCCTGTGACAAAGAAGGTATTCAAATTCAAAATGACCAAACTGGAAGTGGACATCCACAAACATCCACTAAAGAAGGCACAATTGATGTGATGCTGACAAATATAGTCCCCAGTGTATGGAGACTTTTGGGACAGCCTGTATATTTAAAGTGGCGAATAAATCCAATTCTTTCTCAGACACTAGAGGGTGCTGTAGAGTTCACCTTAACATGGCACCTGTGGCCACTTAACAGAAAAAAACAGAACTTGCTAAACACACTGTACAATTCACCAAATGACATCATGTGTTGTTTTTATTCTTCAGGCACCAACACTGTTCCAGGACCCAAATCTATGCTCCCCAGACTTCAATGTTTGGTAGGGAAGTTAGACACAATGATAATTTTCCTTCTGATGTGGCTCTGATGTGGCATGAGGGAGTCAAAGAATGTTAGCAGTTTATAAAGTAAAGCACTTATTGCTATCTGGGTTCTGGTTTCTGTGTGGAGGGGACTGAATGCACCTGACTGATTGAGTGAGATCAGCATAGCCAGAAATGTCCATGATGAAACACGCAGTTAGTCGAAGCCCACACACAGTCTGGGCTAACGTGGAGAAATGACACAAACTTACAAAACCACTATCAACATATTGACAGTGATGGAAAAGGAGGAGTCAATATGTCAGCTTCTTTTAATATAAACTTTATTTAATCTCAACACTGAGATTAAGCCACCATTTCTAATGAATAAAATGTATAATGTATAATTAAAATGTAATTCAGTAACCTATTTTTTTTGTTGTTGTAAAGTTCACAGAGCACTTTAAATGTTTAAAATCATTTAGAGAATGGTAGGAGAAACTGTGAGTGGTCATGATTAGACTGATTCATTTTTTGTTTGTCCTCTAGTCTAAGTGGTGCAGACTGTACTTGGGATTTTGATGTGAGAATATGTGTGGGTGGAAAGAATGTTTGCCCAGCTTGTGATACAGTGGTACCCTAACCTCTATCTGCACCTTACTGAAGTGGGCAGTATTACTGCCAGCTACACCCTGTAGACAAATAATGATCTGTTCAGGTGTATATAGAGAATATTGCAGGTAGATACAATTTTCAGTGTCTCTTTCTCTGTCTGTCTGTCTGTCTGTCTGTCTGTCTGTCTGTCTGTCTCTCTCTCTCTCTCTCTCTCTCTCTCTCTCACACACACACACACACACACACACACACACACACACACACACACACTAACCTGATCTCATCAGTAATATGTACCAATTTAAATGAAAGAGGGTCCATTTGACTTCATCTGAAAAAATTCAGACCATAATCTTTGTAATTTTTATTTTAATGTCATTAAAGGTGAAATTGCCTTTTTTGTTTATTCCTTGCTAGTACAAATAACCAGACTATTTTTTAGAACTGCATGGAAAAGAAAATATGGCTGAATCTGGTGAGCACCCAGTGCAGCCAGATACTGTTACTGTAAGGAAAAAAAAGGGGAAAAAAAAGCACAAAACAAAAACAAACAACAACAACAAAAATACTTCAAAAAGACTTAATTACAAGAAATGCTGTAAAATCAGAATAAACATAGTAGTGTTTTTGGAAAATGGATAAATGTATTACTGGTTAATGCAATGACATTGGATGTGGAATTAGCAACACTTTGTTATGTATGTATGTATGTATGTATGTATGTATGTATGTAAAAAATCTGTATAAAGCATTGGAATGTCTGATTTTACATAACAAATCATGTACACTGCATTCATTCGTATTATTTAGACGGCCGTTTAAGGTACTATTTCGGATGAAGCACCTTCATAGCAAATTATGTAATGCTAACTAACTAACTAACTAAACATTGGTATTGATGACCAACTGAAAAAATAGGAACCCATTACCTAGAAAAACATGACAGTAAAGACACTCAAACACTCATAGCAGCAAGTCAATATGAGCCTAATTTCACATGTTTGTAGTCTTATAACTTGCTGATCAAGCTGTTGGATGGAAGGTAAAATGCTGACATCATCACTCACTCTCCACAAATAATACACCGGAGTTTGATGCCTGCTCTGGCAATAACGCTGCTGTAACCAGATGAGAATATGGATAACATGATTTAAAAATAAATCATTCTGGATAAGTGAAATGTAATGCTGTGTCATTAATTGCAAAGTGCAATAAATAGACACCTGCAGTGAGGAGAGTAGCATTGTAGCCCTCTGTTTATGCTTATATAGCAAATATTTCTGAAAGCGAACACAGCCACCCTGATATAAACTATACTATAGTCATGCTGTTGTTGTGAAATCATTGTTTTAGTTATGAAAGAGGACCACAAATATCAACTGCTAATCAGTGTTAATGAGATGCAAGCTACATTACTAGCCCTGGCAAAAGTTATGGACTCACCGCACTTAGAGGATGTTCACCCAGATTTTGTACTTCGTAACAAATAAACAAATCACAGTTATAACACAAAACTATTTTTGTTTAAAAGCGGAACATTCTGGCATCATAAAACATACCTCAATCAAATTTAATGAAATAATTTAAATTAATGGTATATTTTTTTCCATGTCAAGTAGAGGAAAAAATTATGAAATCACTCAATGTTGAGGAAAAAAAATTCTAAAACCAATACCAGCACAAATATAAAAATGCAAATTAATCTGCAGTTAAAAGAGAGTGCTTACACACCTTAACAAGCTATTGGACTTGGCTAATTGAAAGGAAACATGGCCCCAACAAAAGACTTTTCAATTACAAAAATATTGGAAACAATTATAAAACTCCTTCAAGAAGGAAATCCAACATGGAGGCCGGCAAAAGATTCTGGTTGGTCCCAGTAAGCTGTGTCTAAAATTTTGTGCAAGTATAAACAAAATGGGAAGGTTATAAAAGGAAAACATACAGGCAAACCAAGGAAGATGGCAAGCATCAGCATAGAAAACAAAAGCAATATGCCTTGAAAATAGAAAATGCACAACAAAACAAATAAAAAACAAATGGGCAGAAACAGGAGTAAGTGTTTGTGACAGAACTGTAACAAATTGGCTGAATGAAATGAGATTTACATATAGAAAAGCCAAATGAAAACCAGCACTAACACCTAAACAGAAGAAAACAAGGTTACAGTTGGCTAAAGAGAAGTAATCATGGAGTGTGGATGATTGGGTGAAAATGATATTCAGTGATGAATCACGAATCTGCATTGGTTAAGGAGATGATGCTGGAACTTTTGTCTAGTGCCATTCTAATGAAATATATACAGATGACTGCCTGAAGAAAACAATGAAATTTCCCCACGCATTCATTATATGGGGTTGTATGGCAGATAAAGGACCAGGGGAGACCTCAACAGTCAATACACACATGTACACAAAATTTTTGGACACTTTTCTCATTCCATCTATAGAAAATACCTTTGATGATGATGAAGTTGTTTTTCAGGATGATAATGCACCTTGCCATAGAGCAAGGAGTATTAAAGCTTTATTCAGAAACGGCATATCAACTCAATGCCATGGTCAGCAAACAGTTCTGACTTAATCTGATTTAAAATTTAAAAAGTAGGAAAGTAAAAAAAAATTGGAAAGTAAAAAATTAGTCCATGACAAGGCTCCATCCTGCAAAGCTGATCAGTCAACTGCTATTCGACAAAGCTGGAACCAGTTTCATGGAGAATATTGTTTTTTATTAGTGAAGTCCATGCCTCAAAGAATTCAGGCTGTGATAAAAGCCAGCGGAGGAGCAACAAAGTCCTAATTGTGATTTTTTTTTTTTTGTTGATGAACATTGAGTGATTCCATATTCTTCTACTTGATTTGGAAAAAAATATGCCATTAATTAAAATAAATTAATTTAATTGGTTTGGGGTACGTTTTACAAAGCCAGAATGTTCAGCTATTAAACAAAAATCGTTTTGTCTCATAACTGTGATTTGTTTATTTGCCCAGAAGTAAAAAAGCCAGGTGAGCATCCTCTAAGTGTGGTGATTTCATAGTTTTTCCCAGGGGTTGTATATTGAGTACTTGGTCTTCAATAAAGCAACATTAGCATAGTCCTAGCTAGGTATTTATCTAGTTGTGAGGAAATATTATCTTCGCTAATGGTGCACAACAAATGTTTGAACAGCTCCAATCCACCTTGACATTGATTCTTCAAGTCTCTGCAATCGTATAGAATGGTACTGGATGGATTTGACACCATTCATCCAAAAAATATTCCCAGAGTAGGACAGATGGTGGTAGAGACCACTTTTTAAAATGGCAGTCAAAAATCACACTTACATCAGGATTCACTGAGAATAACTTTGTATTAATTTGCAGTGACTCTTCATTCTAAGGGAATAAGTGGACCCAAACTACATCAGCAAAATACCCTCCACAGCATAACAGAGACAGTGTTTTCTGTTTAATTCTGTCACCCGTGTGCATACAGATAAGCATGACCTGTAAACAAGGAAAGAAAGAAAAGAGAAAAAGTGGAGGGAGGGGTGGTACAAATAATGAAGACATTTTCAGTAACTCAAAATTAAGTTCTGCTGCACTGGAAATGAATCACAGGGGAGACTTGTCAGGGACTCAAAGTATTCAATGGAAGGTCTGTTAGAACACAGGAAGTCACAGGACACAGGAAGTCCGGTAGCATGAAGAGGAAATTAGCAAAAAAAAAAAAAATAATAATAAAAAAGAAAATAAAAGAAAAACCTCAACCAGCCAATATAAAACAAACAACAACAACAAAAAAGTAATGAGCTTAGCAACATGCATGGCGTCAGCTGTCTCAACCATAAACACACAATCACCATTGGACATGAGTGCTGCTACAATTCTTCTACAATCTGTAATGTAGTGAAAGAATTAATAGACATTAGATGGCATAGCCAAGAAGAAAAAGGTAAAAAATAGAGCAGTCTAAATATTCTGTTGGACTGATTGATGGGTGAGAAGGAAGCTACTCTAAACTTAGTGACTCAGTCTCCACCCATCCCTATAAATAACATATAAACACTCAATATAACTTTACAATATGAATGAGACAAGGGAGAGGGTGTGCTGTGTGTGGATCATCATTTGGGTTAATAGAGACAGAGAGATGGGCTGATAAGGTGTGGGGGAGAAGGTAGGGGTCTTTGTTGATGCAGCAGATGAAGTGGGTGGATGAAGGGTTTGTAGAGGGCGCAGTCTGACATTTGACCTTGGACCCTCTGTAATCCAAACTCAATTCCCTTGTGCCACTCTCCCACACTATTGTGTGGAAGTGCCTACTTGTTACTTTAAAGACCTTTTACTTCCATCTATCTGATAATCTTATGGCTTTATTGTTCTTGTGTTGATTGAACATGCAGGTATTCAAATGCCAGACTTTGTGTGTGTGTGTGTGTGTGTGTGTGTGTGTGTGTGTGTGTGTGTGTGTGTGTGTGCGTGTGTGTGCACATTATTGATGAGCTGAACTTACTTCATGACTAGTCTGGCTTATGGGAGCGAGTCATGGCCCATATAGCACCATCCGGCACACACTAGACACACACTCATGCATACCCATCAGTGAAAGCTCATGAGACTTGATTAGCACTACAGAATGCGGCTTCCCATACCTCACACAGCTCACCCTCGTTTGGCCCCATTGGCTGTCAGCAGAAACATCCATCCTCAGTTGAGCCAATGGCAGATGAAGCCTGCTCATGCCTCAGCCAATAACAAGTTCAGTAGCTTTGACAGTTAGAGAGATGTTTGTAGGTGTTTCTGGTCTCCTGCCGAGTTGAAGCAAAGCAGAACCCTCTATGGCAAAATAAAGCAATTAGCCAATTACACCACACCAGCCTATTATAAAGATCGCATTGGCATGTTTTCTTAGCTTCTATCCCAAGCGATAAGCCCAGAGAAATGAGGGAAATAGGGAACAGATCATGTGGCAGTGAGAGTGAAAGAGAGAAAAGTGATGGGTATGACGGCTGTGGAGAAGATTAGGAGTGTATTCTCAGGGAGTCTATCTTTATTTAGGATAAGACAAATGAACTGAACTCTGAATAACTCTCCAGCTCGAAGATAGAGACACAAGGAGAGTAAGGTGATGTATTGAAATACAACAGGGAATGTGTAAGCAGTATTAATCTAAAAATTATGAGGAAATATGGCTTATCATACAAAGTATTTACCACAGACCATGTTGTTGAGGTTAAACTGCCACACAATGTATATGAACAAAAATGACCTGTTTAGACCTTTGGGAAATGTTTTAGCATTCCAATTCTGTATTACCAGTTAGATGGGATATGTTTAAGATTTGTTTGTTTGTTTTTTGTGTGATGCTAATTTTACCTATGTATTTTCTGCCTTCTGATTTTAATAATGGTCAACATGGCTATGACTTATTGATAGAGTAGTGCTCAGACCTAAAGGCTCTGGGCTACTTGTCAGAATGCCTTGATTTGAAGCCGCAGCACCAGCACCATCAAGCTGCATCTGTCATCCTCTGACCCCAACTTCATAACAAGCTGGAATATGCAAAGAAAAGAAATTCACTGTGCTGTTTGTGCATATGTGACTATGCTTCTTCTAGCAACCACTTTGCCCTTAGGAATGAATAAAGATGAGCAAATTTAGGATTTTCTTTATGCATGAAACTTTCTGTGGTTAACTATAACATAACTACACGTAAATGAAGTACTCATAGTATACTATATAGCCAATGAATCACTGTTGTGTAAAACCCTATTTCCTCTTTTCCAAGTGTGATACTGCTGTGTAATTTTATTTCTGTCCACTTGACCAATGTGGGTGCTTTTTCCCTCCCCAAAATAGCTACAGATTGAAGGTTGATTTGTTCATATTAATCCCATCTGTACTGATGTCTTTGTGATCTTACATGCGGATGTTGCCTTTTTGAAAATGCTCTTTGACATGCACGCGCGTCTAGAAAATGTTTAAGAGTAGTGCATCCTGTGATGCTTTTCTGATCACAATCGTTGTAAAGAGTGGTTATTTGAGTTAGCATAGACTTCCTGTCAGTTCGATCCAGTCTTGCCATTCTCCTCTGACCTCTCTCATCAACAAGACATTTCTGACTGCATAACTGCAGCTCACTGGATGTTTTTTTCCCCTCACACCATTCTGTGTAACTGTTGTACGAGGAAATTACAGGAGATCAGCAGTTAGAGAAATACTACTCACTTGGTATCAACAACTATGCAAGTGAGATTACATTTTTGCCCCATTCTGATGTTTGATGTTAATATTACCTGAATCTCTTGACATGTATCTACATGATTTTATGCAATGCACTACTGCCACTTGATTAGCTGATTGGATAATTGCATGAATAAGCAGGTGTTCCTATTGTAGTGGATAATGAGTGTATAACATACTTATATACAGCTTATTGTTGATGTTCATAGATTAAAAATAAAGACATGGCAGGCAAGCAATTTTATATGTGCTAAAAGCTGAATTTAAATGAGTTAGCTGATTCTGAAATCAAAACAATATTTTTTTTGTGTGCATTAAAATGCGTGAGGGTTAGATGAACAAGGCTCACAACACTTCTATAATACTTACACATGCTCATGCAATGCTAATAGAACATTCTTACTATGCTCATCAACATAAATCTTTCTCACTATAATTCTAAGGACACTTGGGTGGTCTTTATCTGTCTCTCTGTCTCTCTCACTCTCTCTATTCCTCTCCTTCTCTGCTCCACTTTGGCTTTCATGGACTCTCCTGTCGTCAGGTCACTGGCCAATCTGTTCTTCTTCCTTCATGCTGTCCACCAACTCTACATCCTTCCAGAAGTCCAGCTCAGACCACAGCCCCCAGAATCCCCTTCCAGGAAGTGCATCCATGTTAAACTCTCTACTCTCTCCTGGTAGTAGAGTGAAGCGTGGGTTGCCCAGACAGTCCCAATGTCCACTAAAGCCGTTTCAAAACTAATAAACAATTGTCAAGCAAGAGGGAAAGCAGAAAGCTCTCCGGCCATTCTAAAAGCACATCAAAGGGCTTGGGCTAAGAGCCGGCCAGATGAGAAATGCAGTCGACCTCTCCAACACACTCACACACACGCGCAACACAAATCACATATGCACCCCACAAATAACGCAAAGCAGCATAACTCCAGGCATTTGGATGAAAGTATTTGAGAACGAAGGGGAAAACTGTGTCATTTTAATATGGCCGTTCCTACTCTGACTGAAAATATAAAGTTGTATTTGGAGGATGTGACACATGATGCATGATGCATGATGATCTTGGTCACATACTGCAGTACTTCTCTTCTCTGACCTCTTTCAAGGAGAGGAAGACTAGCTAAGCTAGCTTCTATCTAACTCATAGGAGAGAGTGAGACAGAGAGAGAACACTTCCACAGCGATGCTAAGGCATAGACTCTCAGAGGAGAGCTGAATGGTTAATGGATCTAGTTGTAGGGTTCTACGTGTAGGGACATTATGGGTTCTCTCAGAAGGAGGAAGAGAAACCTTAAGACTAGGAGAGAAGGGGAGAAGAGAGCTAATTGAAACTGACAGTGATAAGATTGCACTTGAGTATTATTTTATTGCGAACATCACCTTCTCTCTCTCTCTCTCTCTCTCACACACACACACACACACACACACACACACACACACACACACACTCACGCACGCACGCAGGCACGCACGCACGCACGCACACACGCACACACACCCATCCACCCACACAATCACCCAGCCACCCACCCACCCACCCACACAAACCTGGTCTGGGTGCTGGGCTAGAGGAGCCAGGCTGGCTGAGCCACAGACCCAGGGAGCCACCCCCTGTGTGTGTAAAAGTGTGTGTGTGTGTGTGTGTGTGTGTGTGTGTGTGTGTGTGTGTGTGTGTATGTGTGTGTGTGTGTGTGTGTGCGCGTGTGTGTATGGAGAGGAGATAAGTAAGCTTCACAGCCCATGACATAAATCACATCAAGACATGACAGTGGGACACTGAGCAGGACCACAGATAAAACCAGCAGGAGGGATAGAGAGAGAGTGAGAGAGAGCGAGAGAGAGAGAGTGTGAGCGAGAGAGATACAGATAGTGAGAGAGAGTGAGAAAGTAAATGGCAGTGGAGAATTGGAAAAAAACAAGAGTGTATGTGCATGGTATGAGAGAAAGAGAGAGAGAGAGAGAGAGAGAGAGAGAGAGAGAGAGAGAGAGAGAGAGAGAGCGAGCAAGTGGGAGCAGTGGTTTGGGAGTGTGTTTTTGTATTGTGGCTCCTCCTTTGTATGGAGATGATCCAAAGTGCACAGCCTAATTTCCAAGTTCATGAATGAATCCCCCTGTTTTGCCACAGCTGTCTGACTAAATTAGGCTGGCTGAAGGAGGATGCACCTTCAGCCTTATTTTCAGAGAGATATGATTCACACTGATCAACTTCCAAGCAAATATTATGATTGCTTTCACTATAACTAGAAGCAATATCTATAAGCAGTCACTCTGTTATTTGCAAAGCCATACTTAAAACAAAAAAGAACAATAATGTGATGAAAATGGCTCTCATTGCCATCCTGATCATAAGTCCTGTAATCTTTTCACACTTTTCAATAGGATATAGAGTGCTACAGAGATGGCATATTCTTGTAGGCCACCCCAGAAGTTAGCATCACTCTGGTTCCATCAACAAAAAAACAATAGGCTTTTTCCACTGGCTTTGGGATTATTGCAGAAAATAAGCTCTGTGTCCAACAAAAGTTTATTATTCTGTATAAACTATGCTATAAATGAGCTACACCACGGTCGCATGTACAATTGGAAAATACTATAAATTGATAAATATACAAGTTGCAACATTTGAGTTGGAATAGCTTGCAAGAGCACGAGTATAAACACAATAAGGCTGTAGTAGATGAGTTTTCCTGTTCAGAGTGATGATTTTTAATGTTCCTGACAACCTCTGTTGTACCATTTAGCTACTTGTTAGCAACCATCTTTTTCAAGACACGTAAAAGCTTTATTCAAAAAACCCATCGACATGGGGACGATGGAACTGGAAGTGCTAAAATGCTCTCTTTTCCGGGTTTTAGGACTCATTCCTGCACCACTCTATAGTGCTTGCTATAGGATATTAGTTGCTAGATATTGACTATAACTCATCATAAAACTGATCATAAAAGCTGCATTCATGAAAATTATTTGCCTTAAGAGAGGATATATCTCTTATTATTAGCTATGCTAATTAGTAGCTAGTAGATACAAAACACCTAGCTTCTAGCTCTAAAATTGATCAGAATTAGCATGATTCACAAGAGCTGTTTTGTTTTTTGATAGGTTTAGCTGCTCTTATTATTATCTATGAGATATAAAACTGCTAGCTGCTAGCTATTAAACTGATCATAATTAGCTGAAGGATGTTTTTGCACTTTGATTGGATAGACACGTATTATTAGCTGTACTAATTATTAGCCACTAGATACCAAACAGCTAGCTTCTAGCATTAAACTTGATGATAATAATAACAATTATCTGAAGACTATGTTTGTGTTTTGATAGGATATAGCTCTTATTAGCTGCTAGATATAAAACTGCTAGCTGCTACAATTGAGCCAAATACTGTATGTATACAGTATGCAACGATTTCTATCTATTTGATAGAGGATACAATGCTGTAAGTATAATATTATTAGCTGCTAGCTACACCAGGCTTTGCTTCTAGTCAATGAGGTAAACTGAGGTAAAACATGTGACATCTTTGCTCTAAAAGTGAATTGTTTACCTCAGTACTTGACTGAGGATGAAAACAAAATGTCTGAATGTGTAGGTAAAAACTCATGTTGGTTTGACACAAATCTCTCAGTGGTTACACCATGCTGGGCTGCACACCTAATTTATTGGCACCTATTTGGGGAAAATGCGAGTCATAATTTTGAAGGATGTGAATGGTGAAGATAAACTGAGTGTAAGTTGCTGTGATTGCATGTTTTCACTCCTGATTTTCTTGACTCAGTAGAATCAGGTCCAAATGAAGAAGGTTAACTTTCAGGCACAAAACACCCAAGTGGAAACATTCATATTCTGGAACTAAGTACTGCATTTCATTATTAACAATTATTACCACACATGACAATTAATGTGAATAATAACAAAGAATACCTCTCTCTCTCTCTCTCTCTCTCTCACACACACACACACACATACACACACACACACACACACACACACACACACACACACAGAAAATTAGGTCCACAGGCAGGTCCCTCCTCCTTATCAGGGGATGCTGTGACGTAGCTTGTTTTGAGAGTGGAAAAAGGAACAGAGAATATTAAAGCAAATAAGCGAGACTCTCTCTCTCTCTCTCTCTCTCTCTCTCTCTCTCTGTGTGTGTGTGTGTGTGTGTGTGTGTGTGTGTGTGTGTGTGTGTGTGTGCATGTGTGCGCGTGTATGTGTGTGTGCTTGAGTGAGTTTTCCTGGCCAGACTTTTAGTCTTGCTGGTGGAGATAGCAACTGGAACAGGCGTGCTAAGCAAACCTGCCCCATCTCCCTCCCCACGCCCTCACACAACTTACAATCACTGGTGCCACTGCCTACAGCCTATACGTATCTATCCTAACACACACACACACACACACACACACACACACACACACACACACACACACACACACACACACACACATAGAGCTATAAGCATAAAAAAGCGGAGGGAGATGCAAGGAATTTGTGTGTGTGTGTGTGAGTGTGTGTGTGTGTGTGTGTGTGTGTGTGTGTGTGATGTATCTGGCTACAGTGAGGCCTGGTCAGTGGAGTCTGCATGCTGTCAGTGTTAGTGGCCTTATCTTCCCCAAACATTTACTTAACCCTTTGTCTTACAGAGCTCACGACAATGAGACACAGGCTGAGGAATCCCAATGGGGCCGTCCGCAATAACGATACACTCATATTCACACACACACACAAACACACACACACACTGCACTAAAGGCTCCACCCTATTCTTATGTACTGCATGTCATGATGAGATCTCTGCAGCATCACATGACCACTATTCCTTTTCTTTCTCTCCTTACCTGATAAAGCCAAATGATCAAATCCTTCATACTTTTTCATCTAGATTTTGGAATTCTCTCGTCCACTTGGTCCACTCTCACAGTTAAAAGGCCAGCAGCAGAGATTAGCGAGAATTGAAAACAGCAATACTCAGCAATCCATACATATCAAATGACTGAATAAATGTTGTTATTAAGTATGTAGTAAACACGTAACTATCTACGTTCTCTACCCTATCATGCTGTAAGGGGTTTCTCTGCTATTGTAGGAGAATAACTGCTTATACCATAAATACCAAGTTTTATCTGTGTTTTGTAGGAGAATGCTCTAATCTGTCATTGTCTGTGTGCTGATGAGAGGTCTTTGGGTCTGTGCGCTTATGAGAGGGTTTTGTGCAACCTCGCAAACAACGCAACAGAAAAGAGAAAGACAGTAAACGAGAAATTGCAGCATTTTGTACTGAGAAGAGAAAGGAAGGGAAAGTGATTTACTCTCAACTCTTTTATAATGAATCTATGGATGGCTGTGAGAGCACTTTATTTTTGCAGAGAGCTTTCATGAATTTTGCTGTGAAAGATGTTATAAGCTCTAAATCTGGATCATTTGTCCTTTCAGAGTATGAAGCTATTTTTTGGAGGAAAGAATTCGAGGTTACCAACAGAGTCAACATAGATCATATGATATTCATATGCTGGGTTTCTGCCTGATCTTCCATTAAAACCACAACATTTTTGTAGCATGTGTGTTTATGAATGTTTATCATATAAAGGTGTATATAAATACTAACCATTTAATCCATATAGAATTCAATGGCTGCCATTCGACTTTCATAATAGGTGAGTAAATATTTTCTTTAGTTCACTACAGGGAAACGGTGGCGTATTTCTGCAAAGCTGTACAGTATGTGATGGACTCAGTGATAAATAATAATAAGAAAGGTATACAAAGACAACTGGTGGGGACTTTACGAGTGTACTACGAGGGTAGTAAGTGACAGAGGTGGTGGAGGGGTGCACAAATGTAATATTAAAATACTTCCAGCTCTCCTTCTACTCCCCCGCGTAATCAAACAAATCACCATTAAAAATCACAGGTCTGGATTTCTGGGTCTGGAGTCACCTCTATAAATCTAATAAGCTTTTAGCACACACACACACACACACACACACACACACACACACACACACACACACACACACACACATAGTTGGACTTAACCCACTTGAAAGAATTTTTACTTTCTCCTTCTGTGTCTCCAGTGTTCTTACAGTAAAATAAATCGGGTGCATCTATCTACAGAGAGCAGTGAGGGGTCAGTGAACAGGGTTATCCAGAGTGCATGTTCAGAAGCAGGGAGAGAAAGAAGGAGAGAGAGAGAGAGAGAGAGAGAGAGAGAGAGAGAGAGAGAGAGAGAGAGAGAGAGAGACAGCATGTGCGTGTGTGTGTGTGTGTGTGTGTGTGTGTGTGTGTGTGTGTAAGACAAAGTGAGGATATGAGAAATTAACAGAAAGAACAAGCGAGATGGACGGACTGACACACATAAACACATAAGGAAATCCTGAGCGGAGACACTGAGGACAGCATATATTATGAGAAAAGAGAGAGAGAGAGAGAGAGTTAGAGAGAGAGAGAGGGAGAGAGAGAGAGAGAGAGAAGAATTCCACATGTGAAGCAGGCCCTTGTCTTTACGATGGCCATGATTATAATTTAGTGCTGCTATTCCAGGGGTGACATCATCAGCAAAGCACCAATCAGATGGCGCAAAGTCTATAAATTAATGAGCAGGCTAAAGTTCAGATGGCTGAGGCAGGGTCAAAGTTCAACCCACTCACAAAGCCCTGCTAATGGAATGTGATTACATGCAAAAACAGCTAAACGCCCTTCATACAGTTGTTGTGGATAAGAGAATTGTAGCAGAGAATAGTCACGTGAGTTTTATTAGTAGTAATTATTGTGACAGCTTTGAAAACATTTGCACAGTACAGTATATACAATCATAACTTGTGTGCATTCACAGTATGTTGTTCCAAGAATTTCAACCACATGATTTTTCTGTTGCTGTCACAGCATTTGGGACAGAATTTCTGCCTTTGATGCACAATGTGAACGAAACTAGATGTGAAAGTTGGCTAAAATTACTCACCTTACTTTGGAAGAGGATAAACGGTATTTCAACATAGCAGACCTTGTCCCCCAGCAGCTGAATTCACTTAAACTGACAGAAAACATATTATATTTGTGTTTCCCTCTTATATTTATCTTATATACAACCCATATACAACTACCTCTGGAGAGTGCTTCAACTCACTTGTGAGCCCAGAAGCCTACTGGCTCTTCATGTCCGTGTGGGCGAAGGATCTCATGGTGTTTCATCAGGTCGAGAAAAAAAATATTTGTAAGTGGATATCAGCTAATTAACTAACTTTTGCTAATGTTAGCAACATTTGCTACTGAGATAAATTTCGCAGTAGCTAATGTTAGCAACATTTGCTACTGAGATAAATTTCCCAGTTGTCCCATAGCATAGCTAGCTAACTTACATACAGTATCTCACAAAAGTGAGTACACCACTCACATTTTTGTAAATATTTGATTATATCTTTTAATGTGACAACACTGAAGAAATGGCACTTTGCTACAATGTAAAGTAGTGAGTGTACAGCTTGTATAATAGTGTAAATTTGCTGTCCCCTCAAAATAACTCCACACATAGCCATTAATGTCTAAACCGCTGGCAACAAAAGTGAGTACACCCCTAAGTGAAAATGTCCAAATTGGGCCCAAAATGTCAATATTTTGTGTGGCCACCATTATTTTCCAGCACTGCCTTAACCCTCTTGGGCATGGAGTTAACCACAGCTTCACAGGTTGCTACTGGAGTCCTCTTCCACGCCTCCATGACGACATCATGGAGCTGGTGGATGTTAGAGACCTTGTGCTCCTCCACCTTCTGTTTGAGGATGCCCCACAGATGCTCAATAGGGTTTAGGTCTGGAGACATGCTTGGCCAGTCCATCACCTTCACCCTCAGCTTCTTTAGCAAGGCAGTGGTGTGCAGCGTATGGTCTGAGCACTGATAGGCTGACCATCCACCCCTTCAACCTCTGCAGCAATGCTGGCAGCACTCATACGTCTACTTCCCAAAGACAACCTCTGAATATGACGCTGAGCAATTGCACTCAACTTCTTTGGTCGACCATGGCGAGGCCTGTTCTGAGTGGAACCTGTCCTGTTAAACCGCTGTATGGTCTTGGCCACCATGCTGCATTTCACTGTCGGGCTCTTGGCAATCTTCTTATAGCCTAGGCCATCTTTATGTAGAGCAACAAATTTTTTTTTCAGATCCTCAGAGAGTTCTTTGCCATGAGGTGCCATGTTGAACTTCCAGTGACCAGTAGGAGGGAGTGTGAGAGCGATGACACCAAATTTAACACACCTGCTCCCCATTCACACCTGAGACCTTGTAACACTAACAAGTCACATGACGCCAGGGAGGGAAAATGGCTAATTGGGCCCAAATTGGACATTTTCACTTAGGGGTGTACTCACTTTTGTTGCCAGCAATTTAGACATTAATGGCTGTGTGTTGAGTTATTTTGAGGGGATAGCAAATTTAATCTGTTACACAAGCTGTACACTCACTACAAAGTGTCATAGTGTCATTTCTTCAGTGTTGTCACATGGAAAGATATAATCAAATATTTACAAAAATGTGAGGGGTGTACTCACTTTTGTGAGATACTGTAGCTATAAGGCATAAGCTGTTTGGTGAAGATGTATTGTATGTAGTGTCATTTATCAGTATACATGAAAATAAAGCTCCTTAATGAAGCACTGACACAATAACACTGACTATGTTTACATCCACATCAAATTTCATTTAAGGTCTATATTTGGGTTGCTGCCATATTCTGAATACAGTGGTTGTTTGCGTACAAGCATCAGTATATCCCTGTATATATAAATGCATCCATTTAGCCTGAGTTGCTTTTCCTAAATACCTAGTCTACAGCTAAGCATCTGCTAGCAACTACAATTCCTTGTGAACTGAGCATGCGCATATATCCCCGTTACAGTGGAATTTCTGAATAAGGTGTTTACATGCAACAAATTTCCAATTAAAACAGGCATATTCCAGGGGTGGGAATCAGAATTTATGGAACCAGAATATTGTCTTAATTTGAATTGGATAATCGGATTGCTGTTTTTACATGACTCAATACTAATTAGAATATTGCCAAATTCCGATTAATATCAGAATATTGATGTGCATGTAAACGTAGTCATTGATGCAGTCAGTCTATTCGGTCCTCAAAATGGCAACAATTAATACAGTGTAACATCACATGGAATGCAAGGATATCTTGTGCTGTACATATTTACTGCACGTGTCTAAGCACTGTGGAAGACTCATGCTTGGGATCTCATGTGATTAGCTCCTGCTATTGTTTATTTACTCCTAAAAAGTCATTTTTTTTTAAACTGATGCATAAATTCCAGAAACAACTTGGTGGTTTCTGGTACCTGTTCATTTACAGAAACAGGACCTAGTGGTACTCAGTGGTGGAGCTTGCGGCACTGATTTTTCCTGGTTACATATGTCTATGTGCACAGAAAAACAAACTGTTCTCTTTGCTTCATTAATACAAAGTTTGTAACATCAAAATTCAGTTTTTTGTTCAAATTTTGTATATTTTCTTCCCCTGAATTTGCGCAAACATTGGACTTCTAACCACACAAGCAAAACAGTGTTTATGGTACTCATACAGCATTGAAGAACAGAAAAGATATTTTTCCTGATATTTTAGCATGTTGATTATGTCCATTTAATGTTATTTCCTTTTCATTATGATTTTGTCAATGATTAGTCGAAATTAAAATCATATGAATTCTGTCAAGTTTGGATTTTTCATCTTATCTTTTTCTTCTTCATCTTCTCGAATAAAGACATTTCAATGCAGCCCATATTAACCAAATGGCCAATCAGTGATAATCCACACAATTCTTCTATGTTGGACTTAACAGTGTTGTCACTGCATGCCAAAATGATGAGCTAGGTGTTTTTTTCATCCCTGCTACCACGCTAGACATTGTTCTTGTTTGTGTCAGTTCTTGTTTTCAAATGTTTAGTGCAAAACCATAGTGTGTTTAAAGAGTTTATTATTTGCCTACACAGTAGAGACATAAATCAGGAAATTAAATGTGAATGAGAGAACTCACACTGGAGTCATAAAAATGTATGTCTATGTTTGACTGAGGATGGTTGATATTCTGTATATGCTGATGGGCAACCTAACAAAGCCGTGTGTTTTTGTGTTTGTCTATGGAAGACTGGCCATTTTGTCTCCTAGTCCCTATATTGGAATGGCAGTAGAATAACAGCCTGTGGAGCCAGGAATCAGCTCAGTGCTGAAGTGAAACAGCTCTTGATGCTCAGCCCTGCTCGCCATCACTCTACACCAGAGAGGAGCTCTCCTACTGACCAACACCAACCACACCTCTTCACCTCCTCAATTAGAGTGTCTTTTAGGTGCCAGGGAGCTGACTGAAAGATTGAATCTTAATGGAGGCTTCATCACAATAAAATAGAACACTATCACATAAGGGTTTAACAGAATGTCCATATTGTATTATAATTTGGTGATGCAGTGTGTTCACTGAAACATAGTGCAAGCTTTTTTTTTTTTTTTTTTTTTTTTTAATGGGGATGACTTCTTTTGAAGAGCAAACATATCAGTCATAAAAACCAGAGAATGCTATATATTTTTTCTAAATAACTACTGAAGGCTATGAGTGAATCTCTTTACAGGTTCTGTTTTTTTTTCTCTACCATTCAGCTTTTAAAAAAATTACAGATAGAAATGTATATTCAAAATTATTAACTATTCCATACTATTGCGATCCATGTTTCCATCATATCTATCATCATACAAAGCCATATTGTATTATATTATATTATATTATATTATATTATATTATATTATATTATATTATATTATATTATACATATCATACTTTCTACTAAATGGAAACTCACACTGTGCTATTTTATGAAGTATGAAATTAAGAATGAGCTAAAAATATAAATTAAACTGAATTGAGCCAGAATATGTTAATTATGTTATTCTACTAGCTAATACATTAACTACCAGTTTTACAATATTACATCCATTAGCATTGTTCTTCAACTCTATATTCCTCTATCCTAATGCCTTCTCATCCTTCGCTTTTCTTCACTCTGTCCATCTCTCATGAGGAGACCAGGGTGGGGATGGAGGGATGGGGGGTGCAAAACCCTGGACTTGACCCCTGAATTCTGGGCTCCAGCAAGTCTCCTCACCAAGCCTCCGTGATGACAGACGGTCACTCACACACACACACACACACACACACACACACACACACACACACACACACACACACACACATATATAACCAAGGGCCATAAAATTTTTATATTTTGTTATTTTGTTACAGTGGTGTAAATTATTGACTTCCTATTGTGCTACAGTTCTATATTCCTGTTTAGGCTCATAGTAACTAAAGCCTGACTCCCCGCTTTTCAGCTGCCTTTTGGGTACAATCCACAGTTTGCAGTTGGATGACCTAAGTGATCTAGCAGGAGTATATTTAGTGATCATATTGCAAGAGTATGTAGGAGCACCACCATGAAGACATTTGAAAATTAATAATAGGATTTTAAAATCAATTCTGTAAGACACAGGTAGCCAGTGTAGTGATTTAAGTGCCAGAGTGATATGATTCTTCAGTCTAGTACGTGTTAGCATTGCAGCTGCATTCTGAACTCTTTGTAAGTGTTTAATGGAGCTTTTTTTGTAAGCCAACCAAAACACTGTTGCAGTAGTCGAGTCTAGATGTCACAAATGCATGTATGAGTATCTCACTATCTGTGAGGGAGAGAATATCATGTACTTCAGAGATGTTACGAAGGTGATAATATGCTGTTTTACAAACATTGCTAATATGTTTTTTTAAAATGAGATCACTGTCAAACACGATCCCTAAATTCTTAAAGCAGTCATTAGCCTTGAGAGACAAGGAGGTTAGATATGTCATAATTAACCTTTTCTTTGCATCATTTCCAATAATAAGTACCTCTGTCTTATCTTTATTTAGCTGCAGAAAGTTCCATGACATCCACAAGTTTATGCTCTCTATGCGGTTTACAATGGTGCTATTCGACTTGTGGGCATCTGGTGCAAGTGAGAGATAGAGTTGCATGTCATCTGCATACTGATGGAAGGAGATGTTATATCGATTAATTACACCAGCTAATACCAGCATATATAAGTTAAATAAGAAAGGACCCAAAATTGAGCCTTGGGGAACACCACAAGATATTGCATGACGTCTGGAGGTGTGTATACCCAGTGCAACATAATCTTCCCTGCCGCTTAAGTAGGATCTAAACCAGTCTAGGAGTAGGCCTGATAAGCCAAGTCAGTTTTGTAGTCAGTCAAGCAAAATCTCATGGTCGACTATGTCAAAGGCAGCACTGAGATGTAAAAGCACCAGAACTGACAGATTACTTGAGTCCTTATTTTGTTGCAGATCATTTAAAACTTTTAGAAGAGCAGTTTCTGTGCTATGGTTGGACCAAATGCCAAACTGAAATGTCTCATGAAGGTTACTGATGTTGAGATAGTTATTGTGTTGTGTGGACACAACTTTTTCAATTATTTTGCCAAGAAATTGACAATTAGAGATAGGTCTGTAGTTACTGAGCACAGAAGAATCAATATCGTTTCTATTCAGCAGAGGCCTAACATTCAACACAGAGGCCTAAAGACATTCTCTTGAAAGGAAACAAAAACAAACAAACAAACAAACAAACAAAAAACCCCAAAAACCAAAACAAAACAAACATACAAACAACAAAAAACAAGACATATTTCCACCTTCGTTTCACAGTCTGTGTTAAAGAACAGATTGGAATGTTGTGAGAAAGCATGGAACTCTTTCTCTGCCCGTTCTCAGTGTTGCATGTTTCACATCGCACCATAAATACGCAGGGTGTGTGGGGATAATCAACCTGCGCTCCCGATAAGCTGCGCCACGTTTATGCACACTTGCGCAATGCTGGTTAATACCGCCGCTTTGCAGTACGGTGTGAGTCGCAGTGTTGTAGTGGAGACAGGAGACAGGGGGTTCAATGGGCCGTTTGGGAATGAAGGTGGGGGTGCTGATTGTAATTTTCGTTCAGAGGGTTTAAAAAAAATCTATCTTTCGAATTTTTCTTTCCTGTTCCTTTTCCCTGGTGAAGAAACAATCTAACTCACGCGCCTGCGGAAGTCATCGTTCTCTGTTCTGTCAGTCACAATGCTATTTTCACCCATCGTATTTCTAGCCATTTTCCCCTTCCACTTTCTTTAGGTTGTTGGGAAAACAACCCAAAAAGAATGAGGCTAAGTTTGTTAGGCTTCCTGCTAACTATATCCATGTGATGCATCATTGAGTTACATGACAGCACACAAAACACAGTGTAGACATAGTCTCTCTCTCTCTCTCTCTCTCTCTCTCTCTCTCTCTATCTCTCGTCTAACTGTCTACTGACATTAACCCAGCTAATTAATGCTATGTCTACACTTAAATCTAAGAACCTACAAGGAAATCTTTTAGCTCTTTTAGTATTTCTCTGAAGTTTTTGTTGCTCTCATGCTCACAACACCACACAAGTCAAAAACACACTTGACATTAAAAAGACTACAATATTTACAAGAATGTGGAAATACACTATGAATCACTGTAGTATTGCAGAACAAAGGGAATAGCAGCAAAGTGTGTATATGTGTATGAGACACAGCAGCGAAACTGCACCTTTGCCTTGATTCAGTGTGTTACAAATTGTTATTAAACATTCACTTCTTTTAGGAATCAGGATTTGTGGATCCCTAAATACGATGATATACACTTAGTTACCATTTTATTAGTTACACTAGTTTGGGTACATACTATGTGTCTACACTCATTAGCTATTTAATCAGGTACAGGTGCACTTTATAGGTACATCAGGCACCATGACATTATTATTATGGAGTATTTTACTTGTCATTTTTACTATTCATCTTTATCTATTTTACTTTACATCTACCAATTGATTCATGTTATTATATTATGTAAGCATATGATTAGAAACTGCAACTCATCTTTGCCTATTTGTGATCAGTGGTGTTGAGTAGGCCTGTGTGTGTGTGTGTGGGTGTGTGTGTGTGTGTGTGTGTGTGTAAATGAGCATGTATGTGTTTAACACACCAGAAAATGTTAGCAACATCAAGTTAACACGTGTCTTAAAAGCAGTCTCGTTTACTCAGATTTTTGCATGAGGATGCACTTTGGTTTACGATGCTTTAGTTACCTTTGCCCTCAACACACCTTGACTTTTGGACAGGCGAGGCCTCTCTCACACGTCTTTTGCATCTACAGTGAGATGGTGAGATGGACACACTTACTTTCAGTTTAAATCTACTTAAAACATTGAACAAACCAATCTGTGCTCGAGATAAAGTTGCATCTAGACAATTGATATGATATTATATTAAATTAATGAAAACAAGAACATTTTGACATACAAAGCTGACATACTTATAAACTAGTGTGCTAGAAAGGTGTTAAGGAGGTGTTAATATCATAATTAGATATAGATGCACACACTGATTCATTATCTGGGTTTTTTTTATTTATTTATTTATTTTTTTGGAAATGTCAAGCAGTACCATTTGCCCCTTTTTGAGTCTAGCCTCAATTCTCAGGGGCATTTAGGAATAGAATAGCAAATCAAAATATAATGGCACTCCTGGGGAGGACCCCCATGGCTACTAACACAACACACAAGTGTGAGTGAGAGTGTGTGTATGTGTGAGGCAATGTGTGTTGTTTTAGCCTGTGGGGGGTGAATAAACCAGTAACCCAGCTTGTTGCTGTGATCAAATGAGATCTCTGACAGAGTCAGGTTGTGTATGTATGTGTGTTCACATGCATGTAAGATTGAATTCTGTAATGTAACGGTTCTGATTTGGAAATGATACTAAACACACATAACTCATAGGTTATTATAAAATAATGCCACTGTATTTTTCATAATTATTTTAATTACCTTTAATTCCTAAATTTATTATTACTAGGTAAGCAAGTAAATTCATACCTAATTAACATTTTTAAGTATTTTAGTATTTATTTGTGTGTTTAATTTATCTTTAGAAATTGTAGGCTCTTCCATTGAAAATTTCTGAACATGCATTGACCATTTCCTTTCAGCTTTTAGTTTTTCAATTTATACAAATGAATGATTACCTTCTAAAATAACTAGCATTTGAACTGACAGACAAATTCCTGCAATAAAAAAGGTATTTCCAAAAATTTCCATAAAACATAAACATGCCAATCATACCCATTGTATATTAGTATTGTACATTTTTAGATAAAATCATGGCTCATATTTGAAAGTATTTCACTTAAAATTCACAAAAGGACTAGTGACTGTGTTCAGTACTGTAATCTCAGATGTTGTAAAGTATTGGTGCCTTAAAAACAAATAATATGTAAATGTATATATATTGTATATATGTAATTCATGGAACAGTTTTTATTTTATTATTATTATTATTATTATTATTATTTTTACAGTAATATATACCATATAGGGAGGTTATTTGTCTGATAGTGTCCTCTGGAAGCTGGTGGCCTTGGCATTATTTTGCTTTTGACTCCTTCCCTGGATTGACTGATATGACTATCTTTCACCTTGCTTTTATTTTGGGTCTTCTCTCTTTTATACTGCTGCATTAGGACATTTTTTAAAAATCTTGATGCTACTCTAAATACATGTCAGATTTTAAGCAGAAGTCACTTTCTGTCTCCCTTGAGTGACTTTAAAAATCACTTTGTAGTTTTCACTGCCCTTTACACATTCATGTAGCAGTTATGAAATGTCATAGTTGTGCTTAAAAAAATCAGCATGTCTAACACTATTCTATTGTAGGCAACAAAATTATGTGGTGCACTAACATCCAACCAATTATGACAAGAATGCATCTCTTCTGTATTTGTTTGAATTTTCAAAATAGCTAAAAGTCATTGACTATATCCTATTTCAATGTACTCTAAAAAAATAGACATCGACAATTTTCTTGCTTTGGCTCTGTACTTCGAAACATTTATAAATTAAACTGAATTAAACTGAATTAAAATATATATTAATTCAGGCTTCTTTATACAGTCAGACCATTATTTTATGTACTGTAGCACTTTCCCATTAAAAGGATTTATATATACTGCTAAAGATAACATACAAGGCATGTGAAGCATATACAGTTCATATGATGGCTGTGTGTGTGTGTGGTACTTCAGGCTTAAAGAAGGGACTGATGAGGATAGTGATAAGGGCCAGGTTTATCTCTCCAGTCTGGGTTCTGGGCAGCGCCACTTCACAGTATCCCAGACAACTTTCCCAAAATTCCTCCCTCTGCATTGCTCTGCAGTTCAACTGCCATTACTGTATTACTGTAACATACTAGTTCTGCATGCATGTACACACACATGCACACATGGAACAACGTGGTTCCCTTGTCTCCTGTAACTCAGAATGATTTATTGGGCCCATGGGGAATAGCTGCAGAGACAACACACGGAAGTTTTGATTTAATGGCTGAATATTAGTTAAATAAATGTCCCCATGTTACCCCCGTCCTCCTTCCCACCTTAGCGGCATATAACTTCCCCTGTGTCAGGCTCGCTCCATCCACATTTAAAACTTATATCCTGTTTTCTGTATCAGAGGGAGCGAGCAAGCGAGAGAGAGTGAGAGAGAGAGAGAGAGAGAGAGAGAGAGAGAGAGAGAGAGAGAGAGAGAGAGGACAAATGACTGAACAAGGGCTGCATGGACGCTGACCCTGGGAAAAGTCTCTGCTAAGGAAAGGCTATCACTCACAGGGCAGTTGGGAGGAGGTGAGTAGGTGGAGGAGAATAGAATGATTGAAGGACAGCATAGAAAAAAGTTGAAAATATTAAACACAGAGGTAACCTTGACACGGCACTGACCTAAAAAACCTCCAGTCTCAAATATTTTAGGACAAGTCCATTCAAAGATAATGGCCCAAACACACACACACACACACACACACACACACACACACACACACACACACACACACACACACACACATACATGCACATACACACACTCACTCACCTTCATGCACCTGGGCCAAAACACAAAGCCACTCTCCTGCAATTTTACAACATCAAGCTCTTAATGCGTGGCCCTTAATGCAGGACAATTGTACGCAAACATGGCCACGAGGGTCGTGCTCCCCGGCGTGACTCCTTCTCTTTGAAGCCATGTGTACACAAGGACAATAGAGCCACTTACTGCAGCAAGGACTCAAGGATGAGTGTGTGAAGTGTATGAGGCTGGAAATTCCACCTGAATAGGGTTTTGGATGTTTAGGAGATGACAAGATCTGACCTTTTGGGGGGATAGCGTCACCAACCTTCTAATCCGTCAGGACCTGTTGTCTGGTCCAGACTCTTATTTCTCACTCATGCAACCATATACATACATTTCCTATTACTTTCACTATAACTACTAAATAAGATAATGTGCTTTAAGAAAAATACCCGACTTTAAGGGGTTAAAAAGGCGATAAAATAAGAGCAACAAAAAATAAAAAATAAAATTAAAAAATATTCAGTAAACAAATCAGTTATGAGTCAATTTGGGGTGAAACGTTATGAAATTTCCAACTTCCCATTTTCAGAGTGATATTCAGTGATGTAACAGTGGCGATGGTACAACTACTAAATTATTTGTTATTCAAACTGCTAGAATATGTTGTAAGCCATACTTTATCAAGTCTCAGATAATTTATTTACACAACATACAGTATAGTGATGATATTGTTTTATGTCATTTTTACCTAATATTTGTGTTCTTTAAATATTAGACTACTCTTTCAAGAGATATATGCCAAACCAAGAGATAGTTTAAAAAAAACATTGTTCTGTATACCAGTCAATAAGAACATTAACAATATAGTTATTCCAGCTTTCCTTTTCACAGTATACTGCCATATTAGTACTGTATATTGTCACAGCCCTACATTCAATATGAGAGGGTGCAACATTTCATGTATGAAAAGAAAAGTTGATGAGATTAGCTTGCAAAGTAGTTGCTCAGTGAGCACAGGCAATAGTGATCAGATTTGCGTGCAATTTCCCATAATGCCAAGTCCTGCAACTCATTGCTAGGGCAACGGAAACCATGACAGCAGCAGATAAGAGAGGCTAATTTGACCAATAGCAATAAAGGTGGTGTGTGGAGCCTCTGTGTCGCCACAAATTGACTCGTGCCAGCCTGGGTCGAACCCACAGCATCATAAAGCCAAGCTGGAAGGCAACCTTTGACCGCCAACAAAAGAGAGAGAGAGAGAGAGAGAGAGAGAGAGAGAGAGAGAGAGAGAGAGAGAGAGAGCGAGTGAGCGATACATTTATTATTACACAATTATTATATTATTATTATATTATTATATTATAATATTATTATATATTATTAATATATAGATATATTACACAATTATTATGTATGTAGCTACTTATAAATAATATATAGCAAACATACAAAAAAAAAATTATTGGATGAGATAACATTTTTGTTTTTTGTTCCTAAATAATACCTACATTTTGCAAAATGTTATAATGAAAAATGAATGTTAAAAGTGTGCATAATATACACACTTTCAGACTATGGAGCTGTAGCCCAAAACAAATAAATGTGAGTATATGTACTGTAGGAGCTACAAGTAAAGGACAGCAAGCAAGCATGAAAAAAATGCTGTTTCTTTGATGGCCAGAAACAAATATATATACAGTGCTATGAAAAGTATTTGCCCCATCCTGATTTCTTAAACTAAATAGGTTTAGATCTTCAAACTAAATGAAATATAAAACAAAGGCAACCTGAGTAAACACACAACACAGTTTTAATTTATTAATTATTTTTCTATTGAAGCAAAAAAAGGTTTTCCAACACCTATCACCCATGTGAAAAACTAATTGCCCCCTTAAGCACAAAATCTGGTTGTGCCAATGTAATAACTGCAACCAAACACTTCCAATAACTGGAAATCAGTCTTTAACTTACTTCTAGGACTTGGATTTACTCCTATGCTTTGGATCATTGACTTGCTGCATAATCCATTTGCGCTTGACTTTCAGCTTATGGACTGAAAACCAGACAATCTCCTTCCGCTTCATCCTTTTCAGGATCATGGGGAAACCTGGAG